>NC_091559.1:11302393-11322393 GCF_042767895.1 Penaeus vannamei | reverse complement strand
AAGGAGGGAGAGAATGTTGTGATAATGATAATAATAATAATAATAATAATAATAATAATAATAATAATAATAATAATAATAACTATAATAATAATAGTAATAACAATAATAATTATTATAGTAATAATAATAATAATAATAGTAATAATGATAAAAATGATGATAATGAAAATGATAATAGCAATGGTATTAATAACAATAATAATAATAATAATAATAAAAGTAAGAATAATGCAAAAAGAAGAGAAAAAAATTATGAGGACATGTATATAAGTCAAATCGATCTGATCCAGAGAAACAAAAATACAAAAGCATTTGAAATATGAGCAAATGCATCTCAACATGTCCGTGCGTCAGTGTTTGTGAACAATTAAACATAAACGAACTCCATTTTTTATGAAAGCGTCTGTGTGTCGGTTAGCAAGATGGCCTTGAAAACCGTAGACCCGGGTTCGATTCCCGGCGGAAGGTATGTACATATATAATTTTCTTTTTTCTTTTCGCATTCTTTTTCTTGACATGTCGACAAAATTTACGCAAATTCCCACAAAGAATAAATCTTTAAAATCAAACTGAAACGGAAGCATGATCAGCCGTGGAACAGCGATCGTTTGCAGTGCAACAAGATGACTTGCAAATTGTTCACCAGCATCAGTAAGGTCCAGGAATTTAAAATCTAGATTTGTCTTTCAGAATCAGGGGAGGGCGGGTGAATTGGGTGAACAATGTGATGTTCAATTTACACGGGGAAATACACGATTCATATTGATGAACAAACATAAAGAATCCTTGTCCCAGACATCTTCGTACCACGATATTTATCTTCTCTCTTCAACGATTCGTCTCATTCTCTTTCGACATAGTAATGATAATAATCATGGTGATAAAGATCATGAAAATGAAGAGATCACAATAACAACATAACAAGTATAAAATTATTATGATTTTAATAATTTTTAGTGCTATTATTATGATTATTATTATCATTATGATTATTATTATTACTATTACCATTACTATTTTACTATTAGTTCTATCAATATCATGATTAATATCATCATTATCATCATAAGTATTATATTTTATGTTATTATCATTAATGTTAGCCTCAATGATCAGTGATATCACTGTGATAATTACTACCATTATCATTATTATTTTTAAATTATCATTATTAATTTGATTTCTATCATTATTATCATCATTATCGTTTTCATTACTGTTATCATCATTGCTGTCATTATTATTGCTATTGTTATTTTTATTATTAACATCATAAATATTATCATTATTCCCCATATTCACACAAATACGTAGCAGGGGAAAAGATATTGCAACCAGGGGGCATAAATGTTGCATAAATACCTCTCCCAACCCCTTCCTTCTGCCCCTCGTCACCGTGGCCGAGAGGGTAAGGGCGCCAGATTCGAAACCCGCGATCGCGAGTTCGAATCTGCAAAAGGGAGCCAAAAGTGCTCCCTCTGGTTGCAACCTCGCCCGGGGCTGAAAGACATGGAAAGCCCCGGGCACAAAAAATACAAGACGCCCGCCGGTTGCAATCAGTTTTTCCCTTTTGTGTGGCTTTTATGTGTGTATGTGTTTGTACTTACGCGTGTTTGTGTAAGCCATGTGCAACTTATCATCAGAAATATCAACAGAAATTTCATTCTTTCCCATTTCAGTGTAGGACGTCTCAACAAGCCATATATTTCCTATATAAAATAATAGTAAATAAGTAAATGAATAATTAAATAAACTTGAAAATGCTAGAGAATGTATATATATATATATATATATATATATATATATATATATATATATATATATATATATATATATATATATATATGTATGTATGTATGTATGTATAACACACACATGCAGAAAAAGGATGTAGCTGTATAAATCAAATGATTCTACTTTATCCTTTGGATTCTCTGCATGTGTTTAGGCGTCCAACAAGTTTTCTCGAATGGATTTTCCTGCAGATCTAAAGAATCGTAGATTATTATTTTTATTAACATTACGCCCAGTTGACAGTTTATTTCCCTTCATAAAACCACGTCCGACTTTATTCCGCCCAGGATCCGAGGTCAGCTGTGAAGCTGACCTTTCTTCTTCCGCCTTGGCATTGCCTCGGTCGCTAGGAATTCACGCTGGCTCATCTTGAACGCTGTGTGAGCGTGTGTGTGTGTGTGTGTGTGTGTGTGAATGTGTGTGTGTGTGTGTGTGTGTGTGTGTGTGTTTTAATAAAAAAACAGTAAATACAGTTCCTTTCCCATGGGAGCGTATAAAAATATCAGCTATGTTGACCTTGCGGAATAAACTCTGCGGAACGACTCACTTCATTTTGCAATTTCTTTAGTGATTCCTTCATATCATATCTGAAGTCCTTGATTACACAGAACTGAAAACATAATAGATATAGAAACCGCAAACGAATAACAGAATCAAAGTGCTAAATACGCTGATAAAAAAGCCTCTGCTAAAGCGATGTTTTTCTCAGTCTCCGCAAGATATTTCGCTACAGAAATGTCAGTTGAATTAAATTGCATCGCATCGAATAACACGTCATCGGTCATTTAACTGAGTTGATGAAAAGCAACTCCACTGTGGAAGCTTTTGGGACAGGATCAGCGGTGAAGGAGAACAGGAGTGGAAGATAAAAATACGTTTCAAGAAAAAATAACTGATAGGAAATATACATAGATACATAAATATGAGTACTGGTGTTAAGCTGAACTAGAGACACGTGTATATATGTAAATGTCTTAAAATATCCGAAATTGTTTTCAGCTCTTATATTTGCTTATGAGAGACGTGGAAATCTCCGACTGCGATTGCTCGAGGGTTGTGAAGAGCGCGCTTCACCCTCTCCTCCGCGTCCACAAGGGCGGTGACCTCGGAGCGCCAACGGCCGCGAATTCCCAGCTCTGACGCCGATTTCCTTTCGAAAGCCTACAAAGCCACAGACCTTGGGTTGACAAGGAGTGGTACTGTAGTGGGAGAGGTTGGCTGGATTAAAGTCTTTATGGGAAGAGAGAGAGAGTGTGTGTGTGTGTGTGTGTGTGTGTGTGTGTGTGTGTGTGTGTGTGTGTGAGAGAGAGAGAGAGAGAGAGAGAGAGAGAGAGAGAGAGAGAGAGAGAGAGAGAGAGAGAGAGAGAGAGAGAGAGAGAGAGAGAGAGCAGACATAAAATATGAAAGAAGCTGCGCCTTTGGGTTAGAAATAATTTTCGAGGTAAATGGCAGTCCCGCAATGCTTCAATAAATCAAGGAAACAAACAAATGAACATCTATTCAGGTCCTGCCGTTTCCGCGGAGAATCGCAGCACAACGCAAGCACTTCAGGTGTGCAGTCCGAAGGGATAAATGCAGGAGAAGGAAACGGACAAGAAAGAGAAATAGAAGGCACAATACGAGGAGGAAAGGAAGATAGGAAAAGAAGGTAGAAGGGATAAGAGGCAGGAAATAAATGAAAGAGGAAAGGAAAGTTCGTAGAAGGGAGAGAGGACAGAGGGAGTAAAATAAAAATATAAAAAAGGAGGAAAAAGAGAGGGCGGAAAGACAAAGGTAACAGGGAAAGGGATAAAGAGCAAGAAAAGGGAGGGGGAAGGAGGAGAAAGAAAGAGGAAACCTACTGATAGTAAATAGAAGAGAATTCGAAACAATCTCGTCCCTGTGTTAAGCCTACAATCAGTGAAAGTGAAAACGTAGACAGACATTAAACTAAGTCTGCATGAACAGCAAGATAAAAATAACGTAACAACGACAACAGTAACAATGGTAGTGATAATGATGATAATGGTAATGGAAATGAAAATAATGACTAATTTAAATCATGATAATAATAATGATAGGAATAAGAACTACAATAGTAAAAGTGGTAAAGTTTCTCAATAACAAGAAAGCGTAACTTCTAGGTTGTTAACGAGAACTAAAACAATTTCAAAAGGTCCTCATTAATGCACTCATTCATTCTCCTGTGGAGGTATAAACCCTCGCGGTTTGAGGTTTACATCAGAATGGCTTCTTTGTCTTTAATCTTCCCCTTGCTAATTCATAAGCCACAAAGTCGCCGTCCGCGTTGCACAATCATTCAGCCTAATGCAGTTATTATGGAAAACGAACTAGGAACTTGAAAATTATTTCTCTATTTCTTTTGCAATCATTGTCCGTGGGTCGAACATAAGTATATTGGTGCTGTTTTGTTTCTAATGATTGGAGAGAGAAAGGACGTGTTAATTCGGCCAGTCAGTTATTGTTTGATACTAAATGGGCAACGAGGGACGTTTCTCTCGTTCTCCCTCCTCTTTGTTCTCCGAATGACTTGTCTCAAAGAACACCGACGCCCAACATTACCGAAGGTAATATTGTTTGTCACGTCAACCCTTCCCTCTCATGGCAGATGTTATCGATACCTTATTGGTTTGGAATAAGTTATTCATGTGGTGAGAAATTGGATAAACTTCTGAAATGTGAATGAATATGTGCGATTCACAGATTGATTAGCAGAGAGAGAGAGAGAGAGAAAGAGAGGGGGGAGAGAGACCATATGTATATGATGCATAAGTAACAAGCTCTCGTTAATGTAAGCAAAATTAAATATGAATAACCGGTAGCCTAAGTGTCCCGTGATATCATTAATTTGCTATAATTTGATACCATCGTCATCTTCATCGCCACCACCACAATTACTACTATTATATGTATGAGTTTTTTTTTACACTAAGTACACCTCACTATGAGGTGTACTTAGTGAGTTTGATAATGACGATCTTGATAATAATAATAATAATAATCACAGCATAGCAGTAATAACACCATCACTCAGGACACACTGGACGACGAGCCACACACGAGGAAGTCGGAGCAAGAGAGTAAGTGGATGAGTTCTCTTGCTTCAGCGGGTAAATCAACAGACGAATGCACAATATAACGAAGCAAAAGCACCACCTAAAACAGTTCCATATTAGTCTAGAAGAGAAAATAAAGAAATCATTCGTACGTTTTTCTATTTTTAATGTCTGTGACGAGTTTCTTAAAAGAATGAATAAAGACAATGATAAAACTCATCTTCCATAGACGTGTTTCGTTCCTTCAAAAAGGGGATAATAACTCATGATTGCGGTGCATTTCCATCCTGCCAATTGAACGCATCAGATACACACCTCGGTTAAGCTCATTTACACGAAAGGGAACGGAAATTGTTGGGTTTATTATTTAGAAAATACGTGTCTAGGCTGATCAGAATTATGCAAATATCTGACTGCCACCACGACCAGTAAGTTCGGTAACGAGTGTATGGTGTAAGAAGGAATGCGACGTCAGGAGAATTGTTGAAAGGAGGGACGTGTGTGTGTGTGTGTGTGTGTGTGTGTGTGTGTGTGTGTGTGTGTGTGTGTGTGTGTGTGTGTGTGTGTGTGTGTGTGTGTGTGTCCAAATGAGCCAAAGCGAGGTAGGCGTGGTTAGGATTCCTAAGAGTCGTGTATATATTTTCAAACTAAACCGTGTTTATGTTTTATTCAGCCTCCCTCTATCACAGTCTCTCCCAAATTAATTAGAAAAAAAATATATCTATATATTTGCACACACACACACACACACACACACACACACACACACACACACACACATATATATATATATATATATATATATATATATATATATATATATACCCACATACATACATACATATATATATATATATATATATATATATATATATATATAATTATATATATATATATATATATATATATATATATATATATATATATTGTATCATTAGTTTACATGAACAAATGATATTTTATTATTTTCTCTCTTATTTCACGCATGTCGATATTTTGTTATGTTGCTGAGCATGATGGGAAACATTTGGAAGCGCGTGGGTGGCGATGGAAGTCAACAAGGAATCGCTGGTGTTTTATTTGACATTAATTTGTAGGATGGCATCCTTTATTTTGTCATTTGTGGTAGCATGGAATACGCAGTTGCATCATAAGGTATGTTTTGTTATATTGTACGTAACATTCGCATGGAATCAAGTGTAATCAGGAGTGTTTACTTTTCATGTTTGAGGTTGATGTCTATTCCCAGAGCTCATGATCTGATAGTTGATGAAGCTGAAGAAATACAATTGATCTGAATGCGACAAAACTGTCTTTTCAGTCTTAAGTAGCAGAGTGCCATGTTGTTTGTAGAGATTACTTATTCTGTTTGAAAAGAATGATACTTCACGTTCGCCAGATGAGGCAATGTTGTAAGTGTTATGTTAAATGTTCATGTGTCAAGGTTGTTTCATTTCATGGAATTTAATTATGTGAAATTACTCAAAATGTGTTGGGATATTATATCTTGTGTAAAGCTATACCTAAGAAAGGGAATTTAACAAATGAAAACTAAAAATAAACATTATAAGGCATAGATTTCAACTGATGTGCATGATTCTATATATTTGATTTTTTGCTTTTTCTGATCAATGCATGTGATATGTTTGCATGTGCATGAGCTTATGTTAAGACTATTTCGGTTCGAAATAAATGATTACGACAAGCCGTGTTTTCCTGGTGACCCGTGTAACACACACACACACACACACACACACACACACATATATATATATATATATATATATATATATATATATATATATATATATATATATATATATATATATAACCAATTTGTTTTGCAAAAGCAAACATAGAATAGAACATGAACAAAACAGAAGCGAAGTAAAACACTAAAACACAACGCAGAGACATAAAACAAACATCAAACACTTTGAAGAATGAAATGAAGCACAATAAATAAAAATCCCTCTGGCACTCGCGCGGTCTTCTTACACCTGCTTTTCTCCAGGTCTCACCTGAGGAATGGCTTTGATATTTCCATTCATCGTTCAGAAAAAGAGGAGGGAAATAGGAAAGGAAAATTTAACAAACGATGAGTCAGCGGCAAGGGAAAGCATGGAAGAGAGCAGCTAAAGAAAAAGAAGTAGACTGTTATCTCAAATTAATATTGTTTAAGAAAAAATAAAATGACAATAAAATGATGAAATAAGATAAGAACAAATTTTAATCACAGAGAGTACGCAGTAATTTGCAATATATAACCTAAACATTTTTCTAATGTATCTGACTTCTACGTTATCCAATTTTAGCAATATCATTCAAAAAATTAAATTTGAAGCATGAATTTTAAAGAATGAACCTGATATCCAGCTGAAATTCTTCAATATCTAGTAGGAAATGCATAGAAATTGGTGCATTTTCTTATTTTACACAATGTGACTCCTGAGCATCTTTTTCAATACGGAATCAGTTTCGTGTCATTGTGTTTGTTTTCCATTAATTTAATTAAAAGTTCAGTGCTATTTAATGTCATATTTATTCGTTTTAAACATTAAGTGTTACCCATTAATATTAACATATTAATGTGTTTTTGTGATTCTGTCATATAATTTTTATTCAATACTAAGAGGTCTAAGAATTTCGACTGATTTTTTCCGATTTAGGAACTGACAACACCACAGGAAAGACTGTTACGGAATTCTTGTAATTGATTTGTTTATAAACAAAGGTAGGCAGCTGGTATGAAATAACATTAGTCAATTTACAAAATTAGGAAGTAAATGGCACTGAAGTCCAAGCGTTTAGATTTTATCACGACAGATCTTTATCATGGCACACGGTCACTGGCAGAGAAAGCAGAGAGACAAAGATAGAAAGAAAGAGATGGCGCTCTGCAGTGGTGATAGAAAGGAAAACGGTTTTGATACAGCCTTAATTCCCATTCTGGAGGCCATATTAGTACCTCTAGGCTAGGCTAGACTAGGTCTAAGCTTAGTCGAAACGGTTCATTGTTTACTTAATCATTGCCGAAGTCTCACATTATTATGCCAATCAAGGCACGCAAAAAGGAGATGGAAAATACGGAAAAAAGACACATATGACATGTTATTCCATTAACACCGAATTCCCTCTGACAAACGCACGCTCATTCGTGAACGGAAATTCTTAATCAGAAGCTGAATATCCTGACGATATTAACTTTCATTCTTGATCTTTGTCTATCTTTCTCTTTCTCTATCGATCTGTCTCTCCTCTTTCCCCTTCCCTCCTCCTCCCATCAACTAACTATCCTTCCCTCTGTTTTGTCTCGATCGTATGTATAGCACAATTTTTTTTTTTTTAATTCTCTCCTTTTCTCGTCACCCTCAGTCCTCCCTCATTCTCTCTCTTTTTCCGTTTCCATTAAATATATACATAGACAGTGATATGAAAACACTGACGTATGCACAAACCGTGAATAATGACACAGCTTAACAATCATACGCACACACACATACACACACACGCGCACACACACACACACACACACACACACACACACACACACACACACACACACACACACACACACACACACATATATATATATATATATATATATATATATATATATATATATATATATATATATATATATATATATATATATGAAAGAGAGAGAGGAAAGTATGCATGAAAATATTTGTATCCATTCATTGGAAGAGTGTCATTATTTGTTAATTCTAAGCTTCTAAATTTGTTGGCATTTTGTCCTATCCATTGCAGTTTTGATAACAGTAGTTCCTTTTTCCCAGTTGCAATACAAGCCAATCCATCATATACATGCAGAGGACAGAAGTTTTCGCAATGATATATATACATACAGCACTGACATCTTTTTATCTGAGGATATTACGGTAGAAATCGAAGCCATGCGCTCTGCCCTCCCCCCCCCTCCCCCTCCCCTACCACCCTTTGCAAAACAAGAAAACAAAATCGAACTTTGGATTAATGCCTTTCGAAATAGGAATTTACAGGCAACACTGAAGCAATAAGATTTCACATTTTTCTTAGTTTACTTTTTGTTCTCTCCTTTGTAAAGTCTTCCCTATCTTTTCAACGAAAATACGATTACCTACAGAACAAATATCAAAGAAAGACCTTTTTTCAATTAGCGTTCTTCCACTTCCGCTCCCAGCTGACACTCACCCTCAATCACGGACCAATCAGGGTCAGAGAGGAGAGTCAGCACTAGTCACGTGATAAGGAAGTCGCTGAGATACCTCGTGAGTGAGTGTCGTGTGGCCCTGGCGAGTGTGCTGCGCTGGATGGGTCTGCGTCACGTTGTGCTTTTGGCCCGTGAACACTGTGAGGGAATCACAAAGAGCCGACCCAATTTGGCTGGGCTAAAAACGTGCTTAGAAAGTTTGCAGAGGTGAAAACAGAAGAAGGATTAGGGCGGGAGGAAGATGGGGCGTCGTGGAGTGAGATAGTACTATGGGCAGGAGGACAATAAGGATGAAGTGTAGTAATAAACAATAACAATGAAGAAGACTGTACAGTAAGGGATGGAGTGGAGAATTTTGGGAGAGAGAATGGGGTGTATTCTGACGGATGAATAATGACTTGAGTGAATGACTCGGAAAGAATAGCGTTGAGAGCAAACATTGAGAGGCCAGTTGAAGAGGCAAAGCCTCCATGCCCCTAATAAGGGTAGAATCCTCAATACTGCCAAGGCTCTCGGAGGCCGTTCATGGCTCACACGCCTTAAAAGGTTGACCGAAGCCCTCCCGCACACCTCGGCACGAGCGAGGGAAGGGGATGGGTTGATGAAAAGCAAAAGGAAAATAATACAATCTAGGGAGACGTGATTATACAAGGTGCAAAGGTGACTGAATTTTTCTCTTATATGTAATTGTGTTCTTATAATAGCCAAGTTTTAAGTTGTCGAATCAGAATTACTTTAATGAACATGGTAATGAAAGGATAATGGGTATACCATGTATATTCAAAAAGACTGAATACTTCACCTCATTCAATTTCATAATATTCATACATTTCGGGTAACTAATACAAGTGCCATTTTTTTTCTCTGAGTAATTCAAATTATATATATATATATATATATATATATATATATATATATATATATATATATATATATATATATATATTTTTTTTTTTTTTTTTTTTTTTTTTTTTTTTTTTTTTTTTTTTTTTTTGTAGAATGATGTTAATAGAAGTCTACTCGCTTCTTCTGTTCTAACTTGTAATATGTATTATCTTTATGCGACGAACATCAATCACAAACACAATTTCTGTTCTTCTCAGCAAGTCCTTCGTGACGCACTGCATTGCCAGGTCATGAGAATGAATCAGGTATTTATTATTTTGCATTTCAGTAAATTATCAGAAGAGTTATTTATTTAACAAAGTAATGTGCCTTTGCTACAACCCGTATGAACCGGGTTATGGGGAAACTTTCAATTCCAAGGAAGATGAATTACATATATGTACACACACACACATACATATATACATACATATATATATATATATATATATATATATATATATATATATATATATATATATATATATATATATATATATATATATATATATACAGAGGGAGAGATATATATACACATATATACATACATACATATATATATATATATATATGTATAAATATATATATATATATATATATATATATATATATGTATACATATGTATATATATATATATATATATATATATATATATATATATATATATATGTGTGTGTGTGTGTGTGTGTGTGTGTGTGTGTGTATACATACACACACACACACACACACACACACACACACACACACACACACACACATATATATATATATATATATATATATATATATATATATATATTATATATATATATGTATATATATATATATATATATTGTGTGTGTGTGTGACGTAATACAAATTACATTATTAAATCCGACCCCATTTCTAATGTAATACAATTTACCAATATAACATATATATGTATATCACTCTTTTTCTTGCATGTGTGTCTAACTGTGTCCCTTTTCCCCTTTTTATTTCCTTCGCTCCCTTCTCTTTGTTCATTTGATCTTTGAGCATGAATGAAAATGGGCAATGGTTGAAACAAATAAAATGCGCTTGACATCAAACGTCATATAGCACTATAGTGAAGTAGTGTGTGTGTGTGTTTATACTAATTATCCTAGATAAGAATAACACACTTGGTTATATGCATTTTGTTTTAGCCGCAGTAAAAACGCCAACCTACTTTTAAGCTGACTGCATGATAAGACTTTCGTGATGTGCTTATTTCCGCACCTTGATTAAGGACAAAGGAAGACGTATTTCACAGAATCAGCATGTGTCACAAGCGCCTTCACGGACATTGGCAATCCCTCTGGCACTCGCGAGGACTTCATATACCTTCTGAAAGAGCTCTGAGGTTCATTACCTTTCCAGATACACTGTTTCCAAGAATAGGTTACCGCTGCTTATCCCAAGCGTCTCACCTGAGGAATGGCTTTGATATTTCCTTTCACCGTTAAGAAGAAGAGGAGAATTGGAAAGGAAAGAGGAACAAAAGATGAGTCAGAGGCAAGGGAAAGCATGGAAGAAAGAGCAGTTAGAGGAAAAGAGGTAGACTGTTATCTCAAATGATTTTTAAATAAGATAAAAAATTATTATATAGAGTACGCAGTAAATTGCAATATATAACCTACACAGATTTTACATGTACCTAGTTCCTTCGTAATATCTAATTTTGACAGTACTAAACAATTTAAACTCATAGCATGAATTTCAAAGAATAAACATGATATACTGCTCAAGTTATTCAATAATTAATAGTAAATCAATATAAGTCAGTGCAATTTTTTACTTTACACAATGTAACACTTTTTCCCGAATAATAATTTCTTGATTTCGTTTCTTATTGTGTTTGTTTACCTTTCATGTCATTAACACCTTCAGTGCTACTTAATGTCTAGCATAATTATTCATTTTAAACTTTAACTGTTAGCCATAATCATTGACATATTAATGTGTTTGTGTGATTCTGCCATATAATTTATGTTCCATACGAAGAGGTTTCTAAATTTCGACATTGAAATTCTTTCCCGATTTGGGGACTGACAGCACCTCTCTCGCCTAATTGTTACGGAATTATTGCTCCTTAATTTGTTTACCAACAAAGGTAGGCAGCTGGTGTGAAATAAATACAATAATAAATACATAGAAATAGGAAGCCAAAGACATTCAAGTCCACGACAGAACTTGGCACGCCATTACTGACCGAGGGAGCACAGAGGATGCATTGAGGTAGAATCAAAGGGAGAAGCCGCTCTGCAGTGGTGATAGAGAGAAAAAAAGGTTTTGAAATCTTAATTCCCATTTTGGAGGCCATATTTATAGGTCCAGGCTAGGCTAGACTACCTCTAAGCTAAGTCGAAACGGTTCATTGTTTCCTTAATCATTGCCGAAGTCTCATATTATTACTCCGATCAAGGAACAAAAAGGAACTGGAAAAAATACGGAAGAGAGGCACAAAGAGAATCTGTTATTCCATTAACACTTAATTCCCTTTGGCCAACGCAAGCCCATTTGTGAACAGAAATTCTTAATCAGAAGCTAAATATCCTGACGATATTATCTCTTTATCTTTGTCTCTCTTTCTCTATTGATCTATCTCGACCCCCCCCCCCCCGCCCTCTCTCTTTCTCTTTCCCCCTTCCTCTACCTCCCTTTAATTAACTCCTTCCCTCTGTGTGTCTTGGTTCTAAGTGTATGTAATACATACATACACACACGCGCACACACAAACACACATACACGCACACACACACACACACACACACACACACACACACACATATATATATATATATATATATATATATATATATATATATATATATATATATATATATATATATATATATATATTCTCTCCTTTCTCTCGACACTCTCAATCCTCCGCGTTCTCACTCCCTTTCCGTTTCCTTTGAAGTTAACTCAAAACAAGTCTCACACAGTCTCGCCAGCTCCCTCGCGCCACACCCTGTCTCTCCCGGTTCGCATCACAGAAGATAAAAACCATCAAACCACGATCATTGATGTTTGTTTGTGCGTGTCACAGATGCAACACCCGATGATTTCTCTGAGTGTTTTAATTTCAAGCTTCTAAGTTTGTTGGCATTTTGCACTACTCATTGCAATTGTAATAACAGTTCCTATTTTTTCCAGTTGCAATACAAGCCAATCCATCACACCCATACAAGGGACAGAAGTTTTCGCAATGAAATATACATACAGCACTGACACTTTTTCATCTGAGGACATTGCGATAGAAATCGAAGCCATGCGCTTCGTAAAACAACAAAACAAAATCGAGTATTTCAAAGTGATTAGAACTACATGAATACATTTCTTTAAAAAGACTGCATTAACATATGTACTAAGGATGACTGAAACAGCACAAGGTTGTACTCGAGTTGGTGATTAATAAACATTTTTTTCCTCTCAGGACAATCTGTTTTACCTGCATTTTTTGTGTTGCTTTTATGTTCAACTTTCTTTATAAAGATGTGATTACGTTAAAAAAGGAAAAATTATGTTCGTTGTATAAAATAACTCCTAATGTTTTCATCGTTCAATCGTCAAAAAAAAAAAAAAAAAAAAAATCAAAGGTCATGCAACACCATGTTAAAGTGTTGTGCCGGAAATGCTAAAGAGGAGTTAAAGATTACGATAAAATGTGTTAGATGTCAGAAATTAGAGAGCGTTATAGGATAGCGTCGTAATGAAAAGGGAAAAAAGAGAAGAAGTAGAGCAGAGATTAGTATAGAATGGAGGGTAAAGGGGTAGGGCGATTGAGTGAAGTACAGTGTATGTCGCTGGGGAAGGAATAGGAGCAATGTTCAGGGAAAAGAGAGATGGAAGAGGGGGGGGGGGGGAGGAGCTAGATGTCAAAGATTGGAGTGTGTTATAGGAAAGCATGATAGGGGTAAGGGAAAAGAGGGAAGCAAATGCAGTAGAGCAGGGATTAGTGAAATGGGAAAGGGGTAGACCCTTAACCTTTCCCATTTTACCATTATCATTTCTATCTTCTTTTTTTTTACCATTATCATCATCATTATCATAATTATTATAATTTTCGTCGTTGTTATGATTATTACCATCATCATGGTCATTGTTTTATTATCATTAGTATTAGTATTTATTTATTATCATTAGTATTACTATCATTATCATCATTATTACTATTATTATCATTATTATTATCATCATTTTCATTATTATTTCTACCATTATTATCGTTATCATTATTATTATCATTATTGATATCATTGTTTTTATTATTATTATCATATGTCAGTTGCTCTATTTTTCTCTTTCTATCTTTCCGTTTTCTAATCTATCTATACATCTTTTTATCTAGTTTGTTCCATCTTTTAGCCTTATCAGTGATTCATTAACAGCATATTATTATAATAAAAAAACAAAAAAACAATCAACATAAAACGCAGAGTTTCGATCCACGGTCCTCCGGGTTATGAGCCCGGCGCGCTTCCACTGCACCACCCTACTAACTTAAACAGATTTGAGAAAGATGGAACTATAAAGCAGAAATCATCATAATCATTATTCTTTAGATTCTCTGCCCTTAGCATCATGTTTATTGTTTAATCATCCTTCTTTTTTCACTTTAAATTTTCTGAATATGATTTTATTGTTACTGTCATATAATAATTATTATTACTCATATTATTATCCTATTACTGGTATTATTATCATCATTTTTTTCTATTATTAGGATCATTATGATTGCCAATTATTTCTATTCCCATTAGATATAATCATTATCATTATCAACATTATTATCTTTATCATAGCCATTGTTATTATTATTTCTATTATCATTATTATCTCTATTATTGCTGTTTTCATTATTGCTATTATTGTTATTATCATAATCATTTTCAATATCAGTATCATTATCCTTGTGAATATCATCATTATCATTATTGTTACTATCCTTTTTATTATCATTATTATTACTATCATTTTTATCAGTATTATTATCATCATTATCATTACTACCATCGTTGCTATTAGTATCATAATTAATTTCTTCATTATTATCTTTATCATCATTATCATTATCATGATTAGATTCATTGTTATTATTATCATCATGGTCATTATCAGTATAATCATTATCTATTGTTATCATTATTATTATTATCATTGGCATTATTTTCATCATTACTTTTATCATTATCATTATTTTCATTAGTTTCATAAAGGCCTTTTATGTAACCTTGTTACTTGCTTTATATATTTCTTCTTTGTCTTTTCTTTCCCTTTTCATTATTTGCGCATTCGACTTTGTTGTCTTTATCATAGTTTCTTACGCCTTTGATTCTTACCTGCGGGGAGGCTGTATTTTTGTTTTATTATGAGATTTGAATGCTATTTGATCGCGGCTGATTGGGGAAAGAAATTACGAGAAGCTGTTTATAGCCAGGTATTAATACACAGAGAGAAGGAGGGGGAAATAACGAAGAAAACAAGACAAAAACAGATATACAGCATAGGCCTATGTGAAAAGGAAAAAGGAAAGGAAACGAGAATTCAGAGATTATCGGTCAAGGCAGGAAATCAGAGAGAAAATGGGGAAACGGGGAAAGAGGAATTAACAGAAATATCAAATAGATGATAAGGGGAAAATGTCAGAAAGACAAAAAGGAAAAGAAAAGAAAAGAAAAAGGATGAAAAAAGGGTTAAAAACTGAGAGAGATTAGAAAGAATAAACAGAGAAAATGGAAATCAAGAATGTAATTAAGAAATGAGAAAAGGGCAAGACCATCAGAAGACGAGGGATTAAGGAAGGAAGAAAGGCGAGAGGAAGAGCGAAGAAAAGCATTTAAAGAGAGATTTCCCTTTTCTCTTTTTCTTATCTATTTTTTTCCTTTTATTAACGAAGACTTTTCAACACTTCCCTTCTCGCGGTCCGAGATGGGCAGCGCAGAGGATCATTATTATCGTTGTTATTTTATTGCTATCATTATCATTATTACTATCATTATGATTGTGATTATCATCATTATGATTATTATCAATATTATAGTTATCATCATTATGATTATTATCAATATTATAGTTATCATCATAATCATTACTATTTCCATTATTATCATTATTACTATCATTATTATTATAAATTTATCATTATCATAATTATCATTATTACTACTACTATTATTGTTATTATTATTATCATTATCATTATCACTATCATTATCATTATCATTTTCATTATTATTATTATCATCATCATCATCATCATCATCATCACCATTACTATCATTGTTTTTACACAATTTTCATAAAACAACATTGTTTTATATAGTTTTTTTTACCATAGTCCTTATCATTATTAATATTCTTATCTTTATCATCATCATCACCGACATTGTTATGAACTTATTATCTTCATTCTTATCATCATTTTGATTTTTGTTTTTATTATTTTTATTGTTGTTACTAATCATATTATTTTTATTATCATTTATCTTTATTACCCTTTTTATTATCATTATGATTATTGCTATTATCATCTTCATTATTATTATTATTATCATTAGTAGTAGTAGTAGTATCATTATTGTTATTATTTTCATCATAATTTTTATCATTCTTACCATTATCGTTATTATTATTATTATCATTGATGTTATCACTCAATCAGATAGATAGATAGATAGATAGATAGATAGATAGATAGATAGATAGAGAGAGAGAGAGAGAGAGAGAGAGAGATAGAGAGAGAGAGAGAGAGAGAGAGAATGATAAACAACCCTGTATTTCAGACAAAACTGAGTAGAGAAAAGCGAAAACGGAATGAAGGATTTAAATAAAGCGAATGAGGAACAGCAATCATCGTAGAAGAGTAACAAAGCCTTCCTTTCCTAATCCAAGTCTTCTCATTGGCTTGCGTTCAGCCAATCAGCTCTCGCGACAAAGGCCCAACTGAAGCCTGGGAAAAATTATTCTGTAACAATCACGTATGATGTTAACAGGAAATCATAATAAAATGATGATAATGATGGTAACTGAGATAATGATATTAATAATCAATAATAATAATAATAATAATAATAATAATAATAATAATAATAATAATAATAATAATAACAATAATAATAATGTTAATGATAGTAATAATAATAATGATAAAAAATATTATTATCATTATTATTATTTTGATAATAATAATAATAATAATAACATTAACAAAAACAATAATAATAGCAATGATGATAATGATAATAATAAAAATGATGATGATGATGTTAATAATGATGAGGATAATGGTGATGCTAACAATAATGTTGATAACAGTAATGATAATAATCATGATAACGACAAGAAAGCAATAATGATAATAAGAGTGATAATGATAATGATAATAATGGTAATAGTAAAAACAATAATGATAATCACAAATATTAATGATGATGATGATAACCAAAATAATAATGATAATGAAAATGATAACAATAATAATAATGATAACAATATCTATAATAACAATAATGATAATAACGATAATGATGAAAACGATGATAGTAATAATGATAATAATAGGAATAATAATAACAATGATAATGATAATGATAATAATATTGTTGATAATGGTAATGATAATGGTATTGATGATAAAGTTAATAATAATGATAATAATAATAATATTGTTGATAATGATAATGATAATGGTATTGGTGATAATGATATTAAAAACAATAACAATAATGATAACAGTGAGGATGATGTTAAAAATGAAAATGATGGTGTTTATAAAGATGATAACATTAGTAACGATAATAGAATAACAGGAATGATAACAATAACAATGATATTAATAATAACAAAAATAGTAATGATAATAATAATGATATTAAGGTAGAGAACTCGGAAGTCCACCTTTTCATATTTATTATTATTTGCATCAAATATATTTCATTTTTGTTTTGGAGACCATACCATACACAGTGAATCATAGACAAACTGATTTGTATTAATTTTTTTGCTATTTCTTCCGCGATCGTCACATTATCGATGGGAATTTAGAATAAAAAAGATTCGGGATTTCATGTAAATAAATGTCAGCGGGCCCGCTATTCAAGAAAAAAAAAAAAAAATACTATGGCTTAATCCCCGCACAGATTTCTGTCCAAAATAAGCCATTTTAGCGAAAGTGATTTCCTACACGAAACAAGAAAAAGTGGTCTAATTTTTACTGAACAATCATGGGTTGCACACGGCCCACACGCACTCACATAAGCACAAGCACATACACACACCTACATACATAACGGGGGGAATTATGTTGTAACCGGGGGCTTCTTTTTTTCCGGTCGGGCGCTTTCCATGTCTTTCAGACTGGCAATCCTCTTTTACACTTTCTACCATTATTATGTTAGTGTTTATTACGATCACCATCCATTATTATCACCACTATTGTCGAATCATCATTCTTATATAATCATCATCGGTTACGTATCATCACACACACACACACACACACACACACACACACACACACACACACACACACACACACACACACACACACACACCAGTTGCATAAAAACCTTTCCCAACCTATTCTTGTTGCCCCTCGACACCGTGGCCGAGAGGGTAAGGGCGCCAGATTCGAAGCCCGCGATCGCGAGTTCGAATGTGCAAAAGGGAGCCAAAAGTGCTCCCTCTGGTTGCAACCTCGCCCGGGGCTGAAAGACATGAAAAGCCCCGGGCACATAAATTACAAGACGCCCGCCGGTTGCAATTAGTTTTTTTTCTCTATTGTGTATTTTGATATACGTTTGTACTTATTTGTGTGCGTGTAGGTCATGTGCAACTCATGATAGATCAGTAAAAATTCCATTCTTTCTTATTTCAGTGCAGGACGACAAAAATTCATCTCTCCTTTGTAAAATATACGTTTAAATCCGTCCAAAATGCTATACAAAGTCGAATAAGAAATATGAAGAGAAGCGTCCCAATAATTAAACAATAAAGGCGAGTGAGAAAATTTTCAAGTAGAAAATGTGTTAATTATGCGAAAGAAAGACAAATTGCGAAATAAAAAAATCAGAAAACTGCGCCAACAAAAAGAAAAGAAAAGAAAAGAAAAAGCGAAGTAAAAAAAAAAAAAAAAAAAAAAAAAGATGAGAAAAACCGAGAGTAGAAAATGCGTCTATAGTATGACAAAAATGGGTATTAGGAAAAGCAATGCGAAAGAGAGAAAAAAAAAGCGAGATTAATACAGAAAGGTGCACTAACACTAAAGAAAAGGGAACAAAAATATGCATCTAAACCAGTTTCCCCCTGCTATTCATTTATTTCTGAGTATTTGTTTGTACATGTGTACATGTGGGCCATGTGCAACTCATGATAGGTCAGTCGGAATTCCACGAAATTTCGAAAAGAAAAGAGAGAGAGATGATAATAATAAAATGCGTCTAAACTTGCGATATAGAATAGAAAAACCGATATAGTAAAACGTGAAAAGAAAGAAAAATGACGTAAACAAATGCGGAAGTATCAAATAAAATATAAAAAGAACAAGTAAAAGAATATAAAAATAAATGGTGATAACAATAATGATAATAATAATAATAAGCCGCCCCGGTTGCAGTTCGTTTTCCCTGCTTTGCATTCATTGGTGACGCTGTTTGTTTGTTCTTATGTGTGTGCAACTCATAGATCAATAACATTGCTACTATTCTTTCTGCCGAAAACAAACCTCATTCTGCGTTGTTTGGCTTTCACTGAAATGGCTTATTTTGCGATAAATATTTGCGAGGATTCTTGTCTGAGACGGCGGTCGAGTACAGCATATGGCTGTGACTAGAAGCACTCAGAGAGCGCATACCTCCGCCAAGGCAATAGGGTCACTGATGCAATAAAAACAATTACACTTAAAGAATGACATTAATATCACCTTTCTCAAGGACACAGGTGACGCCCGTAAACATGACCTCGGCGGAGGCAAGCCAGGTAAATAATAGATAGATGGATAATAAATAGATAGATAACATATGAAGAGATAAAAGATAGATG
>NC_091559.1:11266508-11296508 GCF_042767895.1 Penaeus vannamei | reverse complement strand
GCAAATTATGTCCGATGAAGATTTTTCTTTTGCTTTACTTTTCATATTCATTGGAGGGATGAATGTATGAAATCATAGAACGTGTAGTGCAATGTCTTCTCTTAAGACGGGGGGGGGGGCAAAAGATTTTACTTGTATTACCAGATAGGCGATCTTTAGCACATTTTTTTTTATTATTATTTTAGACGGCTTTATAAGTGTTATCTGCCATTCATTATCATTATTATTACTATAATTATTTTCATTTGATATCACATCTAATGTTATCATCATAGTTATAATTATCTTTTGCTATTTATGCTATCATTCTCCTCATCATTACATTTTTATCATTTTTTCAGTATGTGATGTATCACAAGATTAATTCAAGTGATGATCGTGTAATGACATACTATTGGTTTAATGTGTTGGTAATGCCAAAACAATTATTTCTGGAAGTTAGTTTTCAAACAGTTTGTGGTGTGAATGTCTCTTATCACCTATTGAATTCAATTGGTGAGTAATATATATATGTGTGTGTGTGTGTGTGTGTGTGTGTGTGTGTGTGTGTGTGCGTGTGTGTGCGTTCTTATCTAGTTGTTTCAATACGGCAGAAGAGCTAAGCCCAGGTGGTCCTGTCTGCTATATCTAAATTGTCGTTTAACTTTTTAAAATGATGCATATTTTTAGCACATACTACGTGTCCGGGGAATACAAATACATATACATAGGGATGTATATATGCTACTATTACATGCAATAATAATATATATATATATATATATATATATATATATATATATATATATATATATATATATATATATATATATATATATATATATATATATATATATATATATATATATATATATATATATATATATATATATATAAACGTGTATATACAAATATATAGATATATATATTATATATATATATGTGTGTGTGTGTGTGTGTGTGTGTGTGTGTGTGTGTGTGTGTGTGTGTGTGTGTTTGTGTGTGTGTGTGTGTGTGTGTGTGTGTGTGTGTGTGTGTGTGTGTGTGTGTGTGTGTGTGTTTGTGTGTGTGTGTGTGTGTGTGTGTGTGTGTGTGTGTGTGTGTGTGTGTGTGTGTGTGTGTGTGTGTGTGTGTGTGTGTGTGTGTATGTTTATATATCATATAGAATATAGCATACGAGAAAGAGAGAGAGATAGGGAGAGATATAAAAATGATGATGATGATGATAATAATAATAATACAAATAATAATAATAATGATAATAATAATAATAATAATAATAATAATAATAATAATAATAGTAATAGTAATAATAATAATAATGATAATAATAATAATAACTATGGTAATAATGATAAATGATATAAATCATAATGATAAAAGTAACGATAAAATCAAACTAAAAATACTAATGATAATGACGATGGTGATAATGATTACAATGATAGCCCCGATTTATAGGACTAATAGTAATAATGATCATGATAAAAATCCTGATAATAATCATGATAATATAACAGTAATAATGAAAATTTAAGAAGTAATGCTATAGTAATAATAGTAGTAGTAGTAATAATAATAATGATAATAATAACAAGTCAAAATAATAATAATAGTTGTAATAACAATGATTATTACTATAACAATGATGATGATTATAATAATGATAATTTTTACTTTCTTATTTGCTACCGTCATTTCTCTCTCTTTTTCTTTTTCTTATTTATTTTTTTATTTTTTTTTTTTTTTGTTACATCGCAATTTTTCTTTTTGAAACCGCAGTTTTACATATCCAATTTTCAGTTTGGTTTGCACACCTTTTTTATTGATAATTTCCATATTTTTCTTCGTCTTTCACATCGTTTTAATTCGAATTTTTATCGCACTTTATTTTTTCTTTTTTTCAGTATTACTCTTTCACGTTTCCTTTATTTCTTTCTCATTGTTCGAATAATCATCGCAATTTTGACGCATTTTCTTCCTTCACTTTTTGTTATTCTCATAAGTTTCTTTATTTTTTAATTATTGGTTTGCTCTTCCTCTTTCTTGTTTCTTCGCTTGTTTTCGTTGCCTTACCTGCTCGAATTTCTATATCAGACATATTTATTTACACAATGATATACCCATACTTGGATGGACGCAGAATTTCACATCCATATCAATGTACGCTTAGACAAGTACACAAGTACTTGAAATGTGTATGTTTTGCGCATAGAAATGTGATTGTTTTGACGTCCTGCACTGAAATAGGGGAAAATGGCGGAATTGTTATTGACCTATCATGAGTTATACATGACACACACGCACACACGTAAGTACAAACACACACACACACATATATAAAGCGGGCAGCAGGAATGGATTGGGAGAGGCCTTTATGCAACATGTGTGTGCGTGTGTAGGTCTATGTGTGTGTCTATGTGTTGGTGTGTATGTGCGTGATGATACGATACCGATGGTGGTTATATGGCGATGATGCGATGATGATGGTGATGATAATGGGTGGTGATGGTAATGAGCAATAGCATGATAATAAGAATGTTATATAAGATTGGCAGCCTGATTTTCAAACACGGAAGAAAATAATTGGGACGCCTTAATATAGATCATTGGTTCCATTTTTTTTTTTTTTTTCAGAGATCCCAATCATGCAGACATGACCTCGACTCCAGTCCGTTCCATAATGTATAGGCTTATAGCGTTATCAAATATTCATTTCATTCAATAAACATAATTACAATTCGATAAACAAACATCCACAATTACGATTATATTTCATTTAGTTTGTTTCGTGAGAATTCTGATTTTTTTCCTTTTATGTTCAACTGCATTTTAAATTGTTGTGTGATAATTTAGTAAAATTTAGCCATTAGCTCTTAATTAATATGTGACTACGTATATGCTGGAAACATCTTAAAATTGTGAACTGAATACGCGTGATATTTTGAAGGCTTGGCAGGGGAAAACGGATTGCAACTTGTTCTATTATTATTAATTTATGTGTACTTCTTATACTTTACTTAATACTTTCGTATTCGATTATGTCATTTTTCTTTTTTTTTCAAGTTTTACTACATTGTATTTTTCTATTGCATATCGTAAATTCATTTATTACGTAATTTTCCAATCTTTCGCATATTTATCGTATTTTGACGCATTTATCTACTTTCACTTTTCTCACTTTATTTATAGGGTCGTTTCTCTTCATTCTTCTTGTCTGAATTTTTATCGCGCAGATATGCGCTCTCTGAGTGCTTCAGGTTCTAGTTCATATTCTATACTCGACAGCTGTTTAAACAATAATCTCGCAAATGTTTCTCGCCAAAATAAGCTCTTTTAGTGAAAGCCAAACGAAACAGATTGTTGTTTTTAACTGGAATTTTGACTGACCGATCATGTGGCACGTTGTCCACACGCACACATATAAAACAAGTACATATACACAAATGAAAGCATATCGGGGGAAAACGGATTGCAACAATTATTGCTAATATGTTCTTACTTAGTACTTTTTAAACTTTCTTATTTGTTATCGTCATTTCTCCTTTTTTCATGTTTTACTATATCGCATTTGTAGAAGCTTTTTTTCATCGCCTTATTTTGTTTTGTTAGTCAATTCTTGTGTACTTATTTTGCAATGTTAATCTTTCTCTCGCACTGTTCTCTCATTTTCACGTTTCCATTATTTCATTCTTATTGAGTCGTATCTCTTCTTCATTTTTCTTGTTCGAATTATTATCGCTTAATTCGCATTTTTATCGCAATTTCGACGCATTTCCCACTCTTGCTTTCTCTCACTTTCATGTTTCTTAATTTTCCCCTTTCTTTGTTTCATTTTCTGTATTGTTTATTGCGCATTTTTTCTTTCTTTGGCATATTTATCGCTTTTTGACGCATTTTCCATTCTAGATATTTTCTCACTGGCCTTTATCTTCTAGTTATTGAGACGTTTCTCTTAATTTTATTTATCCGAATTTTTATCGCACTTTTGACGCATTTTCGACTTTCCCTCTTTGTCATTCGCACACCTTACTTTATTTTTCTAGTTCCTCTTTAATATTGTTAGTGTTTCTTCGCTTATTTCCTTTAGATTTCCTGTTCGATTTTACATTTCACGCACAAATTTATATAGATATTTACACATACATGAATGTCCACATGTGCAATTACATTGGGACGTATATTTTACATAGAAATAGGTCTTCTTTTGACGTCCTACACTGAAATAATAATAATAATAATAAAAGTAATTATTATTAACAGTACGAGTTGCTACATGGCCCACAAAACACACATAAGTACAAACACATACACACATAAAAATAGGGAAAAACTGATTGCAACCGGCGGGCGTCTTGTTCGTTTTGTGTCCGGGGCTTTTCATGTCTTTCAGCCCCGGGCGAGGTTGCAACCAGAGGGAGCACTTTTGGCTCCCTTTTGCAGATTCGAACTCGCGATCGCGGTTTCGAATCTGGCGCCCTTACCCTCTCGGCCACGGTGACGAGGGCCAGTAGGAATGGGTTGGGAAAGGGTTTTATGCAACATGTGCAACATATATGTGATAATGTGTGAGCGTGCGTGTATGGTTGTAAGCGCGTGCGTGTATGTGTGTGTGTGTGTATGTGGGTGCGCGTAGTGCCCAAGATGATTATGGGACGATGGTGATGCGAAAATGATGGTGAAAATAATGGGTGACGATGGTAATTTCTAGATCGTTGATAATCCCGGACTATGTTTGGACGCTTGGGTCGAAAATGTGAATGCATGAAATATTCAAAATAGTCAGATACTAACTATAAGCATTCTAAATTACATAAGCCTACTCCTGCACGTTGTAACAAGAGACTTTTTGGAGATTATCGCATTTGTTAGATGTTAGCATGTCTGTCTCCTCGTAGGAATGTAAATATGAATTTGACATCAATATTTTTCCCGCGCTCCTGTCGCCAGTCATCGAGAAATAATCATGGAGGATTTGTCTATTATCACGTAGGACTTAATAATAACTCATATATATTCAGAATTTACCAGATCAGCCTCGGCGTGGACCTTTTCCGTTGATACTGAATTCACGGGAAGGCGAGAGAGCAGTCTTGTCATGTGGGCGGCGGAGGAATGAATCATATTGCCATGCACATTTTGATGCCATATCATCGGAATTATTGTCTCGTTTCTTTGAACTTTTCTCACTTTTACTTTCACTGTGTGTGTGTGTACCTCCCCGCAATTTGAAAGAAAAATGATACCAAGATTACAAAAGATGACTAAACAATGGACCTGATAATCTTTCTTATTTCCCATCACCCTTTTAACTAATCTCTTCTGTTTCCCAAATTATCATCCATTCTCTTCTTCCTTTGTTTACTCTACTCTTTTCATTCGATTGTTTTCCGTCGTCCATGCTTTCTCTCCTTTGTACAGAGGAATACGAACTCAGTGGCGGAGCTTTTCATGCTGCCGTTGAGTTCATGCCTAATCAAGCGAGGTCTGTTTCGAATCATCAGATCCAAATGTGGTAGACAAGAATAAGAAAGCCAAGTAAAGTAAAACAGTAAAAAAAAAAAAATCATAGAATTGTCCGTAAACAGAACATCTTGGAAGACAGCGAAGACCACCTTGGCGATTCGAGTCTTTCTTTATCGTACAATCTCTCAGTGCCAAATGCAGTGCTATAAAAGGGTAAGAGCTTTTAATGTTCTGATTTAGTTACATCACCATTTGTTTCAGGAAGTTAAGTCATTCAAGGATTATCATTGAAAAAGGCTCGCTCGGGATCGAAGCGTTATATATATATATATATATATATATATATATATATATATATATATATATATATATATATATATATATATATATATATATATATCTGTGTGTGTGTGTGTGTGTGTGTGTGTGTGTGTGTGTGTGTGTGTGTGTGTGTGTGTGTGTGTGTGTGTGTGTGTGTGTGTGTGTATACATACACGAACACAACATTTTCTAGAAATGCATAAATATATGTTCGTATTTATATACAAATGTATATATATAAACATATTGATATGCATATATGTATGAATATGTTTATAATTATATATATATATATATATATATATATATATATATATATATATATATATATACATATATATATATATATATATATATACATATATATATATATATATATATATATACATATATATATATACATATATATATATATATACATATATATATATATATATATATATATATATATATATATATATATATATATATATATGTCCGAACCGCTTGAGGAGGGTCATTGTTTCGGCACCATCGCTTCAGCTCACAATAAATAAATAAATAGAATAAAAAAGAAAGAAAAAAAAAACAACGGTGAGTGAAACAGCCGATCAGCTGACCATCTACTGCGAGGCAAAAAAGCCACGATTATTAATCCATTTACAGCAATCAACGATGCAAACCAAGGGAAAACATTGTTAATTCCAGGTTGGAATCCTTAAAACCGGTACCAAGGAAGCAGAGGAAGGACAGCGGAAATGGTAGAATGAGAAACATAGAGAAATTAAGAGAGGAAGGGAGAGGGAGATGTTTCAGGAGACGGGAGGGAGTGGATAAAGGGGCGAAGGAGAGAGATTCCACAACCAGTACTTAGGCATCTCTTGAAAAATTCTTGCCATTTTTATTATATAGGCAGTTATTTTAGTTTATATTTAGAGAAAGAGAAAGGGATTGACGAGATGAGAGGAGAGAGAAAAAGAAAGTGAAAGTAAAAGTGAGAGGATTTCAAAAAGAAAAAATAATTTTCTACTCCGATAACACAGCGAAGACATACATCAGTATATAACGCATTCCTCCACTGTCCACAGAAGGAACAGTCCGTCTCCCATGATGAGCCTGCTCTCTCGCCTTTCCGTGAATTCAGCATCAACGGAAAAGGTCCGCGCCGAGGCTGATCTCTGGCGTGCATCGGCCTCCAAGAATCGCAAATCCTTCCGGGAAACAAAGTGGAAGGGAGAAAGTTACAGTATTTTTTAAGGATTCCATCCTCTTCTATATATTTTCTCACTCAACGTCGATTTCGGCGAGTTCATCTATTTGGGCGAAGAAAGAAAGGAAAATGAACAATGAGGAAATAGCCAGGTATCCCTGCTAATTATCGGCCACTCATTCAGTTGCAGTAATTAAGGCAATAAGGCAAAATTGCAGCAGAATCACTTAATTCTTATGGCTGTATCGCCGACCTTTTCACGTTGACAGAAGGAGCCGCGATGTGTTCGAGAGACGCGACATCGAGACATCGTGAGTTGCAGAGAGAAATGCAGACATCAGCCCTTTTGTGTGTGTGTGTGTGTGAGTGTGTGTGTGTGTGTGTGTGTGTGCGTGTGTGAGTGTGCATATATGAATAGCAAAAGACACGCTCTCTTTCTCCAAATGTCTTCCTTTCCCTCTATCTGTGTACCTACCTCTGCTTACATTATCTATTTATCTTTGTCCGCATATAAATCTCGCTACAGCTAGGTAGATAGATAAATGAATAGATAGATATATAGATAAATAGATAGATAAAAAGAACCTTTATGACCACAGCCCGGTTTACTTTCAGAAGAGAAAGGCATAAAAGAGAGAGAAAGACGGAAACAGGTGATAAATGGAAAGGAAGTGAAAGATAAGGAAAAAGAAAGACGCAAAGGATAAAGACGAAAATGCCGATAACGCCAATAATCGCAATAACAGTGGTAAGGCCGATCAGAAGAAAGGAGGCAAATAAACAAAGATAATAAAGATCTGTAATAGAACTTGTAATACTAGTAATAGCAATAAATGTGACTCTATCAACGCCAGCAATTGAGATGATAGTATTAGCGATGATCTGAGTTGTGAGAAGCATCACCTTTGCACGCCCTTGAAATAGCTATATTTATCTATTACATAACTCGGATAGACAGGTTTATGATAGAAAATAGCTTTAATATGCACATGCTACTCGGCTACTATTGTGTTAACTTTTTACTTTTATAAAAATCTATCTATTACACAAATAATAATAATAATAATGGGCGAGGTTATGCACAGATCACCGTATATGTCGAAGGAAATCAGATTTATCTTTAAACACATTTGTAACACAACACTGTCATCCTCATCATCATTACTAGCATAATTGTTCTCTTTTTCGGCCTTTGCATACTTGGCGACTCCGGTGACATGCTATTTCTTATTCTGTTCAAATGCAATTGTTACGGAATCATTTTTCTTGATCGCCGAAGCCAAGGAACGAGCGAGGATTCGGAAAAGGCTTGTTCATCTTCTGCGAGAACAGCTGTTCTTCATTTGCTTGATTCTCCTCCGTTCCTTTTTCCTTTTCTTAATTCAGTTTTTTTAAATGCAGGGGTGGTTATCATTCTCCCTTTCTGTCTTCCTGTATTTGTTTCTCTTTCTTCATCCCTCTGTCTGTCTGTCTCTGTCTCTGCATTTGTTTGTCTCTCTCCCTGTCCCTCTCTCTCTCTCTCTCCGTCTCCCTCTCCCCTCCTCTCTCTTTCTCGCTGCCCCCCCCCCCCCCCTGAATGATAGGTGCGAGTCGAAGGAGGGAGAGAATGTTGTGATAATGATAATAATAATAACAACAACAACAACAATAATAATAATAATAATAATAATAATAATAATAATAATAATAATAATAATAATAATAATAATAATAATAATAATAATAACTGTAATAATAATAGTAATAACAATAATAATAATAGTAATAATGATAATAAAAATGATAATAATGAAAATGATAATAGCAATGGTATTGATAGCAATAATAATAATAATAATAATAATAATAATAAAATTAAGAATCATGCAAAAAGAAGAGAAAAGAATTATGAGAACATGCATAGAAGTCAAATCGATCTGATCCATAGAAACAAAAATACAAAAGCATTTGAAATATGAGCAAATGCATCTTAACATGTCCGTGCGTCAGTGTTTGTGAACAATTAAACACAAACGAACTCCATGTTTTTTTTATGAAAGCGTCTGTGTATCGGTTAGCAAGATGGCCTTTAAAACCGTAGACCCGGGTTCGATTCCCGGCGGAAGGTATGTTCATATATAATTTTCTTTTTCCTTCTCGCATTTTTTTCTTGACATTCAGACAAAACTTGCAGTTTATAACGCAAGTTCCCACAAAGAATAAATCTTTAAAATCAAACTGAAACGGAAGCATGATCAGCCGTGGAACAGCGATCGTTTGCAGTGCAACAAGACGACTTGCAAATTGTTCACCAGCATCAGTAAGGTCCAGGAATTTAAAATCTAGATTTGTCTTTCACAATCAGTTGAGGGCGGGTGAATTTGGTGAACAATGTGATGTTCAATTTACACGGGTAAATACACGATTCATATTGATGAACAAACATAAAAAATCCTTGTCCCAGACATCTTCGTACCACGATATTTATCTTCTCTCTTCAACGATTCGTCTCTCTCTTTCGAAATAGTAATGATAATAATCGTGATGATAAAAATCATGAAAATGAAGGGATCACAATAACAAGAACTATTGTAAAAATGAAAACAATACCAAAGCTGCACAGATTTGATAAGTAGTTGACATACAGGTGGGACCCTACATAAAACAGCAACAGAATCATATAGAGAATTTATAAATCATTATCATCCGAGTGCTTATTTAATCACCACCCATCATTATCAGTACCATTGTCGTATCGTCATATAATCATCAAGGGTATCATAATATCACACACACACTAACAAATAAGTATAAAATTAAATTTTAATAATTTTTAGTGCTATTATTATGATGATTATTATCATTATGATTATTATTATTACTATTACCATTACTATTATACTATTAGTTTTATCACTATCATGATTAATATCATCATTATCATCAAAAGTATTATCATATTTTTGCTATTATCATTAATGTTAGCATCAATGATCAGTGATACCATTGTGATCATTACTACCATTATCAATATTATTTTTTTGAATTATCATTATTATTGTTATTAATTTGATTTCTATCATTATTATCACCATTATCGTTTTCATTACTGTCATTATTATTGCTATTGTTATTTTTATTATTAACATCATAAATATTATCATTATTCCCCATATTCACACAAATACGTAGCAGGGGAAAAGATATTGCAACCAGGAGGCATTAATGTTGCATAAATACCTCTCCCAACCCCTTGCTATTGCCCCTCGACACCGTGGCCGAGAGGGTAAGGGCGCCAGATTCGAAACCCGCGATCGCGAGTTCGAATCTGCAAAAGGGAGCCAAAAGCGCTCCCTCTCGTTGCAACCTCGCCCGGGGCTGAAAGACATGAAAAGCCCCGGGCACAAAAATACAAGACGGCTGCCGGTTGCAATCAGTTTTTCCCTATTGTGTATTTTTATTGGGTATGTGTTTGTACTTACCTGTGTGTCGAAATCCAATAATTATGCGAAAGAAAGAAAAAACGCGAAAATAGAGAAAACTGGCTAACAAAACAGAAAATAAAGCGAATACAAGTGAAAAGAAGGAAACGTGTTAAATGAGAAAATGCGAAAGTAGAAAATGTGTCAAAACTGCGACGAAAATGCTAATTAAGAAAACAGAGCGAGAGAGAGATTAACACAGGGAAATATGGCCGTAAGGAATATGAAATGCAGAAAGATGGGGATTATTTACCGTCGAGGGTTACATTACTGCTGACTTTGAATTCCAAATTTCGACAAAAGAATGTAGACTCGCAAACGAAAGTGGTAACGGTTTTAAATAAACAATATGGCTTATTGGTATGTTTGAAATGTGTATTCTAATGGCATTGATGATTAGGGTGTCTGTTAAGAGTATTGATAACAACGATAACCAGTGAGTATGCCAACAAGATATGTAAAAAACAAGCATTTCTTTTTCAGGTTTTCTCATCTTAATGCTTTGTTGAGATAAGTAGGTAGACAGATAGAAGGAAAATGAGAGAGGGAGAGATTCCCATATTTAAACATACATACCCTTCTACTTTTTTGTAATATATTTTTTCCTATTACAGGATATTTCAGGGAAACAGGTTTTTGAAGGAGCCAAGAAAAGAGTGATTTAAAAAGGATGGTAACTTATTTTTGATTTTAAAGGATTGGACATATTTCAGTGCAATGGTAGGTATACAGTAACGTTTAATGACATTTTACTCTCTCGGTGAAAGTACACACACAAGACATAGATATATTTAAAATTACATACACGAGTTTAATAAAAGTGTTTTTTTTTTAAAGCTAAAATTTAGTTACAGTAAAATTCTTTCATATAGTAATGAAAATCAAGACAGAGCAGGAACTGGGGAAGGAAGGAAAGAGGTTATATTGTTATATTGCCTTGTTTATTGTTTTCATTCCACTTTGTCCACTTCAGATAAGAAACACGAACTCAAAGAAGAGAAGCAAAGGTCTCTTTGCATTGAAATTCGATTTGGTATAATCATGGTTGCAGAGTTTTGGGGCTTGCAATCTAGAGCGAACTGCACTATCTCCTCTTTACAGTAGCTTAATGTTTACCTTTATGATATGAAAGGTTTGTTGTCACTGTAGTTGACACTGTCATAAAATAAAAATGCTACTTGCAGTCCGGAATGAAAACAAACGAGACAGTATAACTACGAAGGTGAGAAATGCTACTACTGTTGCACTGTGACAGCCGGATCCTGGGCTAACATCTAGTGGAAGGGCATCTTTTGTTTTGGTATGAAATGCATTGTTGTAATTCACGGTGTTATCAGTTATCTTGTTTACATTTCATTGTATTCTAATCAACTGAAACTTTTTTTTCCTTTTTTACTAATTTTCTTTTGTACTGATATCGTTTTATATATTGTGTTAATATTCATTCACATATTTTTTAAACGAATATTCTTTTAAACATAAACACTATTGTAAAAACATATATCGTAGCAACATATAAAAGTTGCATGTTAATTTATTTTTGCCTTTGAAAACGTACTGCGGTTGGTGAAAAAAATGTTACTTGAACAGATAATTATGTGGAATTTATGATAGATTTTTTTTTTTTTTTTTTTTTTTTTGTCTAACAGGAATAATTGTGTAATTTTGTGTTTATCGTTGACACGGAATGTTAATTACTTTAGAGGTGATTGTAGTACTGAATCTACAAAAAGCTTCAGAGATTAAAATTGTAAAATTGTACTAAAGGAGCCTCTGGTAAGATGCCTGAGATAGATAGATAGATAGATAGAGAGAGAGAGAGAGAGAGAAAGAGAACACAGTGAGTGTTAATAAGATTTTAAATTTTAGGCTTAGTTTCCCCAGCCTGGAAAGAAAGAAAGAAAAAATCCGACTGTAAATTAGGAACCATCAAACAATTTTTATCCTAATTCAAGTTAAAATCATGATAATCTATTCGCGAAAATAGCCATGTGATCAACCTAAACATCTGTTGCATCATCATATGAAGTGTGAACTTGTACATGTATTTGTCACTTACGTATTTTGACGTCATTATGCCTATTCAATGAAGTATCACATTTTTTTTTAGAGAAAGGGAGAGAGAAAAAAAATTGGAGAGAGAACAAGTACTGTGAGATAATGAATGAGGGAGAAAGAGTGAACGAGAGTAAGAGAGAAAGAGAGAGGGTGGGGGAAGGAAAAAAAGAAAAGATAAAAAGAGGAAAAGGGAGAACTAGGGAAAATATGGAAAAGTAGACCTAATAAAGACGAAAAGCGAAAAAGAGAATAAAAATGATTAACAAGAAGAGAGAGAGGGAAAATAGCAAAAGGTAAGATAAGAGAGATGAAAGAGAAGGAATGTGTGACAAGAAAAAAGCAGAAAGGGGTCGGAAAAAGGTGAGGCGAAAGGGGAAGCAAGAGAATGGAACAAGTAGAAAAGAGAGGGAAACGAAAAGGGGAAAGATAGAAGTATAGGAGAGAAACACGAAGATGGAAGAGAGACAAGAAAAAAAAGAGGTTATGAAATAGAAAGGGGAGGAAGAGAAAAGAGAAAAGGATAAAGAGAATGAAGAAAATTAACTTATGGCATAATCCGGAGTCTTTGTTCGTGTCTAGACTACATAAATTGATCAAAATAATTAATTTGGTTAAGTATCATTGTTCAGCGGTAGAGTTCTCGCCTTCTACTTGATCGAGAAAAGAAGTTTTATTTAATCATTATTCATTATTACTATTATTCTTTATTGTGTGTTGTTTGCTATCTATTATCATTATTATTATTATTATAATCATCATTATTATTATTATTATTATTATTATTAAAATTATCATTATTATTAATATCATTATTATTAATATCATTATTATTATTTCTATTATCATTAATTATTTTTCTTATCATTATTATTATGAGTAGTAGTAGTATCAATAGCATTATCCTTAATGTTATTATCATCATATCATCATTCATGCTGTCATCAGTATTGCTATTATTTTCCAAAGGAGTTACTGGTATCATTAACTACGATTTGGTTTTCCTCCCTCTCTCTCTCTCTCTCTCTCTCTCTCTCTCTCTCTCTCTCTCTCTCTCTCTCTCTCTCTCTCTCTCTCTCTCTCTCTCTCTCTCTCTCTATGTATCTGGTAATCTGTGTCTATCTATTTATCTATCTTATCTAGCTATTTGTGTTGCCATCTAGGAAGAAGAGGGGAAAGGAGGGGGGTAAGAGAAAAGGGGTAGGATTAAAGGAGAGGAGATGAGGAGGGAGAAAGGGAGAAGATGGAATGGAGGGGAGGGGACATGAGACAAAAAGGTAAGAAGTAAATGGAGACGAGAGAGAGAGAAAAAGGTTAGGTGCAAAAGAAAACAATGAAAAAGTAAAAGGAAGAGAGAGGGAAAGAGAGAAGGAGAGAAGGGTGGGGGATAAAAACTAAAAAGAGGAAAATGGAGAACAAGGGAAAAAATATAGAAAAGCAGAAATAATGGAAACAATGAGAGAAGGAGAGAAAAAAGAAAGGGGTAATCGGAAGAGAGGGAGAGAGATATGAAAAATAACAAGTGGTAAAGCCTTCCTCCTCCTAATTTTGTGTTCTTCAACACCTCTCACTTTCTTTTCAAATTCTCTTTTCCTATATCCTCTCTTCCCCCTTTTCCCCCTCTTTCTTTTCTTCTTAATTTTCCCTTCCTCCCTTCCGCTTTCCCTCTCATCCTGACCATCTTGTTTATCTCTTATTTCCCTTCTCTCGTCTCTTCTCTCTTTTCCCCTCTTCTCATAACCGCCTCTTTCTTCCTCCCCTTTCTTCCTTCCTAATCCCTCTCCTCGTATCTTTTCTGCTCCTCTAATCCTTAGTTTGTTTTGCCATTCATGTATGTTCACACACCCAAACACACACACACACACACACACACACACACACACACACACACACACACACACACACACACACACACACACACACACACACACACACACACATACACACACACACACACACACACACACACACACACACACACACACACACACACTCACACACAAACACACACACACACATACACATAAATGAATTAATGAATGAAAAAAGCCTACGTTGTGTTGAAATTTCCCAATCCCTTCTTACATAAAATCAGGTGGTGCGGTTGGTAAGGTCCTCGCCTCCCACGCGAGGGGCCCGCGATCGAGCCTCACCCAAGCCAAGTGATCAGGGGTTCGCGTAAGTACCACTTTTTTTAACTTTAATTTCATGTTTTGTTGACTGACAAAGATACATATAGATAAATAGATATAAATTAATAGAAATAGACAAATAGATATAGATAAATCGACAGATATAGATAAATAGGTATAGACAAATAGAGATAGATAAATAGATAGATGTAGATATATAGATATAGATAAATAGAAATATAGACAAATAGAAAGATATAGATAATTGTTAGATATAGACAAATAGATAGGTATAGATATATAGATGTAGATAAATAGAAAGATGTAGATAAATAGATACATACAGATTAGAAAAAAAGACAAAGAGATAGATATAGACAAGTAAACCTGTACTATATATGAAATAATTTATCATAATGGCAACGGCAGCAACGATATAATGGTGATAACAACAATGACAATGTTGATTTAAACATAGTAATAATAATAGCAACAACAATGATTATAATAGGAATGATAATGATGATAATAATGTTAATAACAGTAATGATATAAATAATAAAAATGATAATCATAATTATAATAACAAGAGTAGGAGGGGAAGGATAGTAATAACAGTAACGCAAAAAAGAGTTAGGTAAGAAGGACGATGAGAGAAGTACGATATGGAAAACAAGTCGAAACAAGAAAGCAACAGAAAGACGTCGGGAAACCACGTGGAACCATAAACAAAACAAACAAAAATGTTCTGCTTCCCATCCCGATAATTTTCTCTTTTCTCTCGCCTCCCTCCTCCTTTTTTTATACCCTTCAACTCCCTCATCTTTCCACTTCATTTCTGTCTTCCCTTAGCCCCTCTTCCCCTTTTCACCCCTCCTTCGTTTCCTTTTCAATCCTTCTCCTTTCCTTCGCTTTCCCTCAACTCCTAACCGTATTCATTCCTTATTTCCCTTCTCTATTCTCTTCCATTAGCTCTCTCTTCACTCTGTTCCCCTCTCCTCATAATCATCTCTTTCTTCTTCCTACTACCTCTCCTCTCCTCGTATCTTCTCTGTTCTTTCACTCCTCTCTCCTTTTTCCTCCTATTCGTTATTCCTATAACTCTTCCCTCTTGTCATCCCTGTCCCTTCTCTCCCGTTTTCTTTTCTGTCCTTTCTTTCCTTCCCTTCTCCTCCTTCTTTCCCTTCTTTCTTCCATTCCCTCTTCCTTGTTCTCCCTCTCATCCTAACTACCACCTCTCCTCTCTTTCCCTTGTTCCTCTTTTTATTCCCTTTCTACTCTTTCCCATCCAGGAATAGGAGGAAGAGGAAGAGGAACAAGAGCAGGAGGAGATACAAGTGAAGGTATTTACTAAGCGGAGGGAGTGGAAGAGGAAGAAGAAAAAGAGGAGAAAGGGGAAGAGGAAGAGGAGGTGAAAAGGAGTAGGAGGTAGAGGTGAAGGTGGAGATGTAGGAGGAAGAAGAAAACGAAGAAGAGAAAGTGGAGGAAGATTTGGTAGTGGGAGTGAAGCAGAAGGAAAAGGAAGAAAAGAAAGAGGAGAAGGAGGAGGAAAGGAGGAAAAGGAGGGTGACAACAACGAGGAGCGGAGAAAAGAGAGGAGGAAAAGAGGATGGAGAGAGAGTTGGTAGTGAAGAGTAGAAAAAGAGAAAGGGGGAGAAGCAAAAAGGGAGGGAAAATGGGGATAGCGCTAAAGGCAGAGGGAAAGTCGCAGAGATTGCAACAACGACGTAATGCATTGACGGGGTGAAAGAAAACACGGTATGCCTTTCCGATGTGAGATTTATCCGAAGAAGAGACTAGCGAAAAATACTCTTTTAGATCCTTCCTTCTAACTCATACGTTACATGATTTCACTTAATACATACTATTGTATTACTTCAACTTTTCAAAATTTATTCTGTGATAAAGACGAATACACTTCCTTTAGATTTTCAGATTTTCATTTACTGATGACATTGAAGAACAACTGTTCATCATATTTTTACGAAATTGATTTATGAAATAGTTTCTCACAATGGTAACGGCAGCAATATTAATGATGATGATGGTAACAATAACAATGACTATAATCATAAAAATAATAGAAACAACAACGATAACTATAATGACTTCATTATAAAGACTAAAAATTGCAACAAAAATACAAAAAATAATCTAATGATAATGATAATAATACTATTACTATTACTATTAAATATAACAAATATCAATGATAATAATAGTAATTCAAAGGATACGGATAATGATGATGGTGATGGTGATGTGGTGATACTGATGATGACGATATTTAGAACAATAAAAAAGGGTATTGTCATCACGGTAGGGATAATGTATACGTATTATAAAAGAGAAAGACAGTATTGCGGTAATTTTCCATGTCTCTCTCTAGATCTCTTCCTGCCATTCTTTCTGAAAATTCATAATGATGCTTATGATGAGTATATCGACCACGAGAACAAGGGCAATGCAGGAAGGGAAAAAATAAGAGCGATATGGGTGGATCGAAAAGAAATCATTTGGTGACGATTTTAACTAAGGTTTGTAAACCAATTTTGTAGGCTGACAGCTAATATTACTATTTCATATCAAGGACCAAAGTTTGCTCTCTCTCTGCGCAGCATTTCAAGAGAGCGGAGTAGAAGAGTGTGTAGATTATGTAGAAACAGGAATAGCGAACCTGGTAGAACCGAGAGAGGACAACCCCCCTCAGCTGGACCCCCTCCTGCGTCTCAGTCTCATGATGTCAACTGTGCCGATTCTTGAAGGAAGGAAGTAGCCCGCGGCGATGCAGACATTGGGCTCTCAATTTGTTGAGCAAATTAATGAAAAATCCATCTGGATCCTCGCCGTTGGAGATATACAGCTCGAAGTAGACAGCGAAATTTTTAAGCTTTGTGTTCGAAAGTAGAATCTATGAGCAGTTCCAAACTTTGATATGAAGTTACCTGTATTTCCATATCCTTTTAATGACTTCCCTGAACATCTGCGTTTCCCTTGAATATCGAGTAGTAATATAGATTCTTATTTCTGAATATCAGCGGAAATCATCTTGAAAGCAGTTTTAGTTAACATCAAATGTTAACGATAAACAATAGTTTTGTATTTATTGGTATTTGTTCGAATACTTGTTAGATGGAATCTTGTTTTTATCATAAATTTCTTATAATTTACCCAACCGCTGTACGTTCTCGAACTTCTGTAAGTCGCTATAAAATTACATGCTTTCTCAGCATGTTTAATATAATACTTTTGAAAATCTTCGAATGAAATATAAGATATATCAAATGGTATATATACATATATATAGCTGAAAATATAGTTTCATAAGAAGAGATAATAAAATGAAATGTAAACAAGAATTACAACCTCATACGGCACAAAATAGAAGATATATGCTTAGCAAGGGATCCAGCTTCACAATGCAATAATAGTAATATTTCACACCTTAGTTGCTGTACTAACTGGTTTGTTTGCTTTGTATATTCACTTCATTACGGACCATAAGTAGCATATATTTAATTCATGACAATGTGAACTACAGTGACAACAAACCTTTCAAATTATATAGGTAATTATCAAGCTACTATAGAAAAAGAGAGCTCATTCTTCTCTCATATATATATATATATATATATATATATATATATATATATATATATATATATATATATATATATATATATATATATATATATATATATATATATATATATATATACATATATATATATATATATACATATATATGTATATGATATATATATACATATATATACATACATATACATGCATAAATATACATGTATATATATATATATATATATATATATATATATATATATATATATATATATATATATATGTGTGTGTGTGTGTGTGTGTGTGTGCGTGTGTGTGTGTGTGTGTGTGTGTGTGTATGTATGTATGTATGTATTATGTAAATATGTATATATAATATTTATATATATGATATGTATATCTATGCATATATATATATAAATATATATATATATATATATGAAAAAAATATATATATACATATATATATATATATATACATACATACATACATATATGTATATATATATATATATATATATATATATATATATATAAATCCAACTAGAAAATGCGTCAAAATGCGATAAATATGCGAAAGAAAGAAAAATTGGGAAACAGTTTTCCCCGACTATGTAATTATGTGCACCTATGTACGTTTTTCTACTTACGTGTGTGCGTGTGAACAGAAGCAGTGCGAAAGAGAAAGAAAAAGTGTGAAATAGGTACAGAAAAGTGCGCAAACAAAACAAAAAAATAAGGCGAATACAAGTGAAAAAAGAAACATGAAAATGAGAAAAAAGCGAAAGTAGAAAATGCGTCAAAACTGCGACAGAGAAACAGAAAACAAAGATAGAGAATAACATTGATGAATAAACAGAGAAAAATCGCTAACAAAACAAAATAAGGCGAAAAATGCGATATGAAACAATTGCAATATAGTAGGACGGGAAAAGAATAGAAAAGTGACATTAATAAATAAGAAAGTATAGAGAGTACGAAGTACGAAGTTTACTTTGCGGTGGCTTATATATTGATGTGTGTGTGTGTGTTTGTTTGTACTTGTGTGTGTGCGTGCGGGCCGTGTGCAACAAATGATAGGTCAATAAAAATTCCATTCTTTCCTATTTCAGTGTAGGATGTCCAAACAAGCCATATCTCTCCTGTGTAAAATATTCGTATATTCCAATGAATCGTGTAATTGTATGTGTGTACATTAATATGTCTGTGAAATTCAGTGTCCATTAATGTATGTGTATATCTTGAGTAAATCAATATTCGAACAGATATGGCAACCAAATAAGCGAAGAAACAGAAAATTGAAGAAGAGGAACAACCTAAAAGATAAAGAATGTGGGAAGATGAGAAAAAGTGAAAGTAGAAAATGCGGCAAATGTGCTATAGATATGCGAGAGAAAATGGGAAACAAATAGCTATAGCAAACAGAAAATAGTGCGAAGAAAAGAGAAGTGTGTGTAAATGGGAAAAATCGAAAGAAGAAAATGCATCTAGAGTGCAATAACACACACACACACACACACACACACACACACACACACACACACACACACACACACACACACACACACACACACACACACACACACACACACACACACATACACTCACAGATGTTGCATAAAAGCCTCTCCCAACCCATTCCTGTTGCCCCTCGACACCGTGGCCGAGAGGGTAAGGGCGCCAGATTCGAAACCCGCGATCGCGAGTTCGAATCTGCAAAAGGGAGCCAAAAGCGCTCCCTCTGGTTGCAACCTCACCCGGGGCTGAAAGATATGGAAAGCCCCGGGCACAGAAAATACAAGACGCCCACCGGATGCAATCAGTTTTTCCCTATTGTGTTTTTTTATGTGTATGGGTTTGTACTTCTGTGTGTGCGTGCGGGCCGTGTGCAACTCATGATAGGTCAATAATTACATTTTTCCTACGTCATTGTAGTAAGTCAGAACAATCTATCTCCCTATTGTGTAAAATATACTTTTAGTCCAATGAACTATGTAATTATGCATGTGTAGATTAAAAAGTGTGAAATGCCATGACCTTTCTTGTATGTTTAAATCAATGAGTAAATAAATATGCGTGTAATATGTAAATTCGAACAGGTACGGTAACGAAAATAGGCGAAGAAACAACAAAAAAATTAAGGTAAAGGAACAAACCACTAACTAAAAAAAAACGTGTGAAGATGCGAACAATAGAAAAGGCTACAAAATGCAATTAAAACAATCAAAAGAAACGACCCTGTAATTCAAAAAGGGAGGAAAAGTGAAAGTAGAAAATGCGTAAAAATACGAAAAATGTGAAAGATTGAAAAAGTACATAATAAATACAGAAAACTGCGCTTATCAAACAGAAAACAAAGCGAAGTGAAAATATAGAAACGTGAAAATGAGAAAAAGCGAAAGTAGAAAATAGGTCCCAAGTGCGAAAACAGTGCGACAGAGAGAAAAATGAGAAATGAATACTAAAAAATGCGCAAACAAAATCAAATGCGAAGAAAGGGGAAAAACATGCATCTAAACTTGCAATATCAAATAGAAAACATGTAAAACAGTAAAATAAAATAGGAAAAATTACGTAAACAAATAAAGTTTTAAAAGTATGAAGAGAATGATAATAATAAAAGTTGTTTATTTGTTTGTATTTGTTTGTGTGCGTGTAGGCCATGTGCAACTCAGGATAGATCAAATAATATTCCATTCTTTCCATTTCAGTGTAGGACGTTAAAACGATCCATATCTCTCCTATGTAAAATATACGTCAAAAAATTAGAAAATATAGGCGAGTAAGAAAAATGCGTGAAAACGCGATAAATATGTGAAACAGAGAAATAATTGTGAAACAAAAAATACAAAAAACTGGGCTAACAAACCAGAAATGAAAATAAAGAAACGTGTTGAATGAGAAAATGCGAAAGTAGATAAAGCATCAAAACTGCGACAAAAATGCGAATTGAGAAAACAGTGCGAGAGAGAGATTAACATTACGAAGACAGAAAAGATAGCTAACAAAACAAAATACAGCGAAAGTGAGAGAGAGAGAGAGAGAGAGAGAGAAAGAGAGAGAGAGAGAGAGAGAGAGAGAGAGAGAGAGAGAGAGAGAGAAACACGCGTTGAAATTTGCGGTATAAAACAGAAAAATTGTGATATAGTAAAACGGGAAAAGAAAAGAAAAGTGATGTTAACAAGTAACAAAGTATAGACAGTACGAGGTAAGAAAACAATGGCAAAGAACAAGCTGACTCGGTTGCAGTCCGTTACCCCTTCTATGTATTTATGGGCGCCTATTTACGTTTTTTTCTACTTCCGTGTGCCTGGAAAGACATGGAAAACACCCGGGTTGCAATTATTTTTCCCCTTCTATATATGTGTGTGTGTGTGTTTGTGTTTGTTTGTGTGTGTGTGTGTGTGTGTGTGTGTGTGTGTGTGTGTGTGTGTGTGTGTGTGTGTGTGTGTGTGTTTTCTAATCATGTGTGAAAGAAAGAAAAAAATGCGTAGATACAAAGAAGTGCACTATAAAACAGGAAATAAGACGAAAAAAATATAATGTAAAACTGCGACATAAAATACAAAAATTGCGGTGTAGCAAAAAAAGATAAATAAAAATAAATAATAATAATAAAATAATAAAAGAATAAATGAAATCAATAAATAAAATGAAATCGAATAAATAAATAGATAAATAGCTAAACAATTGCGGTAGCAAATAAAAAGTATAAAATGATCATTATAATTGGTGTCATTATAACTATCCTTATTGTCATTGTAATAATCATTACTATTACTATCATTATTTTTATCATTATTGTTGATATTATAGTTATCATTACTATTCTACTACTCTTATTATCATTACTATCATCATAATTACTGATATCATTATTATGATAATTACTATAGTGATTTTCATAGACGTTACTCTTGGTATCTCTAATCAGTGCAATGATTGTAGTTATTATGATCATTATTACCATTGTTATTAATAATATTATTATTTAATAATCGTTATTATTTTTGTTATTATTGTTATTAGTTTTATGTCCATTATTGTTATCATTATCGACATCAATGTTGTCATTATTATTATTATTGTTATCATTATCGTTATCTTCATAATTATTTTTTTTCCTTTCTTACCTCCCTCTCCTCTCTCTCTCTTTCCATCTATCTATCTGAAGGCGACAGCGGAGGAAGTTTCTCGGCAACATTTCAGAATTTCCGCGACATCACCCATCGAGGGCGTGGTGGCCGAGTGCTTCGAGCATCGGACTTGGATTCGGAAAATCAGATCAGTTTAAAGTCACTTCGTTATCGCAATTCTTACATCGGCCAAGGTGCCTGACGAGCCATCGGATAACAGACCATGTTCTCTCCCCGACTGCTGTTCGACACAAGACTCCTCGCAAAGATTTCTCTCCAAAATAAGTTATTTTAGCGGAAGCGAAAGTGAGATAAAAGAAAATGAGGTCTTTATCTGACGTCCTGCAATGAAACAGGAAAAATGGTGGATTTTTTATTAACCTAACCGAAGTTGCAAAAGGCCCACACGCACACGCATAGGTACACATACATAAATACACCCAGGGGATAAGTAACCAACAGGAACGGCTTGTTTTTTTCCATCCGGGCACTTTCCATGTCTTTCAAACTGGCAATCTTATTTAATATTGTTCATCATTATCATGCTAGAGCTTATTACATTATCACACCCATTATCATCAGCATCATTTTTATATAATCATCATCGATGACGCATCATCTCACACTCACTCATAGGTACACGCATTCACAGACAGGTTGCATAAATAACTCTCCCAACCCAATTCTGTTGCTCTTCGTCTCCGTGGCCGAGAGGGTAAGGGCGCCAGATTCGAAACCCGCGATCGCGAGTTCGAATCTGCAAAAGGGAGCCAAAAGTGCTCCCTCTGGTTGCAACTTCGCCCGGGGCTTGGCTGAAAGACATGGAAAGCCCCGGGCACAAAAATTCAAGACGCCTGCCGGTTGCAATCAGTTTTTCTCTCTTGTGTATTTTTATGTATGTGTTTCTATTTACGTGCGTTCGTGTGGGCTATGTGCAACTCATGCTGCTATTTTTTTTTCTTTTTTCATATTTCAGTGTAGGACATCAAAAGATATATTTCTTTGTGAAATACACGTACATCCCAGTGTAACTGCATATGTGTGCATAAATATGTCCCTGAAATCCTATCTCCATTCATGCATGTGTAAATATGTCTATAAATTTGTGTGTGATGTAAAATCGAACAGGAAAGGTAAAGGAAAAAAACGAAGAAACACTAAGAATATTGAAGAGGAACAAAACAAGAACTAGGAAAATGTAGTAAGGTGTAAAAAAGAAAAAGTAAAAGTAGAAAACGCGTCAGAAATGCGATAAAAATTCAGATAGAAAATGAAGAGAAACGTCACAGTAATAAAAATAATAAATAGATAAACTAAAGGAGAGTAGAAAATGCGTCAAAATGCTATAAATATGCGAAAGAAAGACAAATTCAGAAATAAAAAATAAAGAAAACCGACAACAAAATAGAAAATAAAGCTAAGAAAAGTGAAAAAAAGAAACGTGAAAAGGAGAGAAAGCGAACATGGAAAATGCGTCAAAAAGGCGATAAAAATGCGAATTAAGAAAAAAGTGCGAGAGAAAGTACACAATAGTTTGCTAACAAAATGAAATAGGCGAAGAAAAAGGACAAAAAGAGAATGCGTCTAAACTTGCGATATAAAAAAGAAAAAAATGCGATGTAGTAAAACATGATAAAGGAGAAATGGCGATAAAAAGTAATATAGTTTAAAAAGAACGAAGTAAGAGCATAATAGTAATAAAAACAAAAGCGCCCCGGTTGCTATGCGTTTATGTTCATGTAATAGTTTTTATGTGTGTGCGTGTGGGCCATGTGCAACTCATGATAGGTCAGTCAAAAATCCACCATATTTTCCTATTAAAAACAAACCCTCATTCTGTGTTCGGATTTTACCTAAAGAACTTATTTTGGCGAGAAATATTTGCGAGGATTGATTGTCTGAAACAGCTGTCGCGAATAGAATATGGCTCATTACCTGAAGCACTCAGAGGCGCTTATCTCCGCGATAGAAAATCAAACAAAATGAAGAGAATCGACCCTTTAATTAGGAAAATAAGAAAAAGTGAAAGTAGATAATGCGTCAAAATACAATGAATATACGAAAGATTGAAAAATGTAATAAATAAATAGAAGAAGCTGCTCTAACAATACAAGAAATAAATCGACGAAAAGTAAAAATAAGGAAACGCGAAAATGAGAAAAAGCGAAAGTAGAACACGCGTTCAAAGTGCAACAAAAATGCGAATTAAGAAAACAGTGCGAAAGAGATTATTTTTGGCACAAATGTGTCAATCCAATGAAAGGCACAATTCAAAGCTGCAAAACCGTAGCAAAGAGGCCACTAGTTAGACGCCAGAGAGAGAGAGAGGAGAAGAGAATAGACGAGAAGAGAAAAGAAAGGAAGAGAGAAAGAGTGTGAGAGAGAGAAAGAGAAAGGAAATTGATTAGAAACAAAGCAATATTTTTCACACCTTGCAAATTTAGAGGAAGTGATAATATATCTTGTCATTTTACTCTTTAGACTTGTAAAGACGTCGTCGATTAAGGTTAGCCGTTTGACTCGTTACTTCATTCAGAAAAACAGTAGACTCCAGGTTTTTCCGTATCAGTCTAATGTGAAAAGACAAAGGAAGTTAAAATGTTGAAAGAAAGAAAGAAAAAATAACATGAAAGCTGTGACGTAGTAATAGCAGTCGATTCTTTCTTCTATTTCAACATTATTTCTCTCTCGCTTTCTATGACAAAATTTCTCTCTCTCTCTCTCTCTGTCTATCAAATCTCTCTCTTTCTTTCTCCATTTCCCTCTCTCTCTCTTTCTCCATTTCCCTCTCTCTCTCTTTCACCATCTCTTTCTATCTTTCTCCATCTTTCTCTCTCTCTTTCTCTTCTCCATCTCTCTCTCTTTTCTCTCTCTCTCTCTTTCTCCATCTCTCTCTCTCTCTCTCTCTCTCTCTCTCTCTCTCTCTCTCTCTCTCTCTCTCTCTCTCTCTCTCTCTCTCTCTCTCTCTCTCTCCCTCTCTCTCCCTCTCTCTCTCTCTCTCTCTCTCTCTCTCTCTCTCTCTCTCTCTCTCTCTTTCTCCATCTCTCTCTCTTTTCTCTCTCTTGTGGGATTTATGTCAAACAAATTGCAAACGAAGAACAAGAAAACACACGCATATTCTTGTGTTTTCATGGTCTTCCCTACGTTGTTAATTCTGCTTGCCCCCCCCCCCCTCCCCCCCCCCCCCCCCCGCCTTTCTCCTAGTTACCGAAAGAGTCTTCTCCTTCCCGTTCTCATCCCCTTCCGTCCCCTTCCCCCTGAACCAACCTTACCAAAATGCTATCATAGAAGTTGCGTAAATAAGCATTATACTTATCTAATTACAAAGTAGGAATCCATTGATACTTCATAGCCTTTGTGTACGCTACCTGTCTTGTTTATCTCTCATTTCGTGGACAGGTAGATTTGTTTGATCAACAGTAAATCAAGGCTACTTTTAAACTACCCATTAAATTAATCGTTATAGATATAGATAGATAGATAAAGAGAGAGAGAGAGAATTTTGTCAGCAAAAATATGTAAGCAGAATGTATACAATGTACGTACATCCCTGTTACATTCTTTCAATTAATATAGACAAATAAGTGGAAACAAGAAACAAATTTCCTTGGCAAAAGAGGTAATTAGCAGTGAAAACGGTACATCATTCTTTAATAGATGGAAGTGGCTATATTACAATTCCTGGTATTGATAGAGACACATTTACCCCTATTCCCATTTTACAAGGCCTATTACTGATCTTTATTACCATTGTGTTAATTTGCCTCCTTTCTTCCGATCGCCCTTAGCACTGTTATTGCGATTATTGGCGTTTTTGCCATTTTCATCTTTACCCTTCGCGTCTTTCTTTTTCCTTATCTTTAGCTTTCTTTCCATCTATCATCTCCGTTTCCGTCTTTCACTCACTTTTATGCATTTCTCTTCTGAAAGTAAACCGGGCTGCGGCTGCAAACACACATGGTAGATAGGCTCTTTTTATCTATCTATCAAATATCTCTATCTATCTATCTCTTCATCTATACATTTATCTATTAATTTATCTATTCATCTAGCTGTCTGCTAATTAATCTATATATCTATCTATCCGTATATATATATTTGTTTATGTATCTATCTATTCATCTATTTATCTTTCTATCTGTATATATGTTCATCTATCTATCTATATATATATATATATTTATCTATCTACCTGTTTGTTTATCTGTTTATCTATCTATCTGTTTTCTATTTATAGAACCATCCATCTACCTATCTACAGAGAAATTAATACACGGACAAAGATATATAGATATATAAGCAGAGATAGACAGAGACGAGAGAAAGAGATATGGAGAGAGAAAGAGTGCGTGTATTTTGCCATCCATATATGTATAAACTCATACACACACACTTTTTAGTATCTTTTAGTGTCATTTATATTAAAAAAAGACATCTCAGTCTCTCTGTCTGTTTCCCTCTCCCTCTCTCCCTTTCCTCTCCTCTCTCTCTGTCTCCCTCTCCCTGTCTCCCATTCCTCTCTCTCTCTCTCTCTCTCTCTCTCTCTCTCTCTCTCTCTCTCTCTCTCTCTCTCTCTCTCTCTCTCTCTCTCTCTCTATCTATCTCCGTCTTTCTCTCCTCTCTCTACCTCTATCTCACTCTCTCTATTCCTCTCTCCTCTTTCTGTCTCGCTGTCACTCTCTATCTACCGGTCTATTTACCTCTCTCCATCTATCTCTGTCTATCGTCTCGCAACGTAAGCCTCCGTGGCGGAGTGGAAAGCACGATCGGCTCCAACGCAACAGGCTCGGGTTCGATTCCCGAGGGAGGCAATGAGCACTGTTTGTAGTATTTTTTATTGCCATTTATATAAAAAGACTTCTCAGTCTCACTCTCTGTCTCCCTCTCCGCCCCCCCTCTCTCTCTCTCTCTCTCTCTCTCTCTCTCTCTATATATATATATATATATATATATATATATATATATATATATATCCGTCTTTCTCTCCCAAACAAATACAGTTCGTTAATAATTTGATTTTCCTTGTAGCAACACGGTATGTATATTCTCAGATTGAAGGTAGTGAAAAAATGTCATTACCATGGTTTAAAACTTTTTAAAAAGTGATTTAATAGTCTATTCTAATTTGATGCCTTATTGCACGCCTACAACCACATCTGTTTAGACATTATAAACCTCTTCACTACTTTGTGATTTCAAATAACCAGCAATAATAAAACCAGAGCTTAGGTGCCCTCATGGGACCGGACAACAATCATCCGATTTTACATTTATTCAGGATGACTCAGTAATGATATGGAATAATTGCCTGATATAGAGTCTATGAGCATGTCTATTCATGTAAGTTTGTATGAGTTTGTGTTTTGCAATTCACACCCACACATTCACTACTAATATTGATAATGATGGTAAAGATAATTACATTCATGATGATAAACAATGGTAATTACAAAATTGGTTATAACGTGATGACATGATATTGGTTAAGTTGATAGTAATACTGGTGCCATCAATAATATCTATACCAGTTAAAGAATGAAAGAGTGAGAGGAGGGGGGAGAATGAAAAAGAGATGGGGCAGAGGGCGAGAAGGAGCGAAAGAGAGGGAGAGGGGGGGAGGGAAAGGGAGACAGATACAAACACATGCAATTACAGAGACAGAGACAAACAGACAGAGAGATGAACAAAGAGAGACAAAGACAGGCATCGAAGAAGGCAAAAAGAGAGAATGATAAATAATCCCTGTATGCAAAAGCTGAAATAAGAAAGGGAAAAAAGAACGGAGGAGTTGACCAAGCAAATGAAGAACAGCTGTTCTCGCAGAATCCTCGCTCGTTCCTTGGCTTCGGCGATGAAGAAAAATGATTCCGTAACAATTGCATTTGAACAGAATAAGAAATCGCATGTCATCGGAGTCGCCAAGTATGCAAAGGCTGAAAAAGAGAACAATTATGCTAATAATGATGACGATGACAATGTTGTGTTACAAATGTGTTTAAAGACAAATCTGATTTCCTTCGACATATACGGTGATCTGTGCATAACCTCGCCCATTATTATTATTATTATTATTATTATTATTATTATTATTATTATTATTATTATTATTATTATTATTATTATTATTATTATTATTTGTGTAATAGATAGATAGACTTTTATAAAAGTAAAAAGTTAACACAATAGTAGCCGGGTAGCATCTGCATATTAAAGCTATCATTTTCTATCATGAACCTGTCTACCCGAGTTATGTGATAAATATAGCTATTTCAAGGGCATACAAAGATGATGCTTCTCACAACTCAGATCATCGCTAATACTGTCATCACAATTGCTGGCGTTAATAGAGTCACATTTATTGCTATTACTAGTATTTCAAGTGCTATTACAGATCTTTATTATCTTTGTTTATTTGCCTCCTTTCATCTGATCGCCCTTACCTCTGTTATTGCGATTATTGGCATTATTGGCATTTTCGTCTTTATCCTTCGCGTCTTTCTTTTTCCTTATCTTTCTCTTCCTTTCCATCTATCATCTCCGTTTCCGTCTTTCTCGCACTGTTATGCCTTTTTCTGAAAATAAACCCAGAACAACGAAGTCATTTTATGAAAGCAAAAATATAACCACAGTAAAAGTAAATAAACATTAGCGAAGAGATATAAAAAGAAAACAAATCAAAACGAGAGAGAGGGAGGAGATAAAGAGAGAAGGGGGGGGGGGTGCTCGGAGGCATTGGCGCTATTTCGGCCTAAAGTTTAGTTTTCTTTTCTTTTAATTCTCTCACTTTTTTATATTCCTTCGTTTACCTCATCGTTAATTTCCATGTTTCGGCTTTTTTTTTTCTTTCTATTTTTTTCTAACCCTTCTAAGTTATCCTTTCTCTGATTTTTTTCCTCCTCATCATACTGTTTTAATTATCTTCGCCATATCTATTATCCAGGAAGGAAACGATTCATGATGGAATCTGCAGAAAAAAAAACGATAAAAATATGATATTGGAATAGCGAGTTCGATTTTTTTCATTTAACACGTTTCCTTCTTTTCACTTGTATTCGCTTTATTTTCTGTTTTGTAGAAAATAGAACTGTTTCCTCTGTTTTTGTTTCGCAATTTACTGATTTTGTTTCGCATATTTTTTTTTATTTCGACCCTTTTTTACTTTTTTTCTTACTCGCCTATATTTTTTAATTATTGGGACGTTTCTCTTCACATTTCTTATTCGATTTTTTATCACACTTGAGGCTTATATACGTTTATTTCACATAGGAGAGATAAGGCTAGTTTTGCTGTCCTATACGCATAAAAACACACAATAAGGAAAAACTGATTGCAACCGCGGGCGTCTTGTAAATTTTGTGCCCGGGGCTTTCCATGTATTTCAGCCCCGGGCGAGGTTGCAACCAGAGGGAGCGCTTTTGGCTCCCTTTTGCAGATTCGAACTCGCGATCGCGGGTTTCGAATCTGGCGCCCTTACCCTCTCGGCCACGGTGTCGAGGGGTAACAGGAAAGGGTTGGGAGAGGGATTTATGCAACATGTTCTTTCGTGTTCATTTGTGCGTGTGTGTGATACCAATGATGGTTTTATGACGACGATGATTCGATAAAGATGGTGATAATAATGGTTGGTGATGGTAATAAGCGCAAGAATCATAATGATAAGAAATGTTATATAAGAATGCCAG
>NC_091559.1:11253689-11266008 GCF_042767895.1 Penaeus vannamei | reverse complement strand
CCTATCTACAGAGAAATTAATACACGGACAAAGATATATAGATATATAAGCAGAGATAGACAGAGACGAGAGAAAGAGAGATATATGGAGAGAGAAAGAGTGCGTGTATTTTTGCCATCCATATATGTATAAACTCATACACACACACTTTTTAGTATCTTTTAGTGTCATTTATATTAAAAAAAGACATCTCCAGTCTCTCTGTCTGTTTCCCTCTCCCTCTCTCCCCTTTCCTCTCCTCTCTCTCTGTCTCCCTCTCCCTGTCTCCCATTCCTCTCTCTCTCTCTCTCTCTCTCTCTCTCTCTCTCTCTCTCTCTCTCTCTCTCTCTCTCTCTCTCTCTCTCTCTCTCTCTCTCTCTCTCTCTCCGTCTTTCTCTCCTCTCTCTACCTCTATCTCCTCTCTCTATTCCTCTCTCCTCTTTCTGTCTCGCTGTCCACTCTTCCCTATCTACCGGTCTATTTACTCTCTCCATCTATCTCTGTGTCTATCGTCTCGCAACGTAAGCCTCCGTGGCGGAGTGGAAAGCACGATCGGCTCCAACGCAACAGGCTCGCGTTCGATTCCCGAGGGAGGCAATGAGCACTGGTTGTAGTATTTTTTATTGCCATTTATATAAAAAGACTTCTCAGTCTCACTCTCTCTCTCCCTCTCCCCCCGCCCTCTCACTCTCCCTCTCTCCCTCTCTCTCTCTCTCTCTATATATATATATATATATATATATATATATATATATATATATATATATATATATTTATTTATTTATCTCCGTCTTTCTCTCCCAAACAAATACAGTTCGTTAATAGCTTCATTTTCCTTGTAGCAACACGGTATGTATATTCTCAGGTTGAAGGTAGTAAAGAAATGTCATTACCATGGTATAAAACTTTTTAAAAAGTGATTTAATAGTCTATTCTAATTTGATGCCTTATTGCACGCCTATAATCACATCCCTTTGGATATTATAAACCTCTTCACTACTCTGTGCTTTCAAATAACCAGCAATAACAAAATCAGGGCTTAGGTGCCCTCATGGGACCGGACGACAATAGTCCAATTTTACATTTCAGGATAACTCCGCATCTGTGATGATATGGAATACTTGCCTGAAATAGAGTGGTCTTTGTGTATGTCTGTTCATGTAAGTTTGCATGAGTTTGTGTTTTGCAATTCACACACACACATTTCACTACTAATATTGATAATGATGGTAAAGATAATTTACATTCATGATGATAAACAATGGTAATTACAAAATTGGTTATAACGTGATGACATGATGATATTGGTTAAGTTGATAGTAATACCGGTACCATTAATAATAATTATGCCAGTTAAAGAAAGAGAGAGTGAGAGGAGGGGGAGAATGAAAAAAGAGATGGGGCAGAGGGCGAGAAGGAGCGAAAGAGAGGGAGAAGGGGGGAAGGGAAAGGGAGACAGATACAAACACCATGCAATTACAGAGACTGAGAGACAAACAGACAGAGAGATGAACAAAGAGAGACAAAGACAGGCATCAGAAGAAGGCAAAAAGAGAGATGATAAATAATCCCTGTATGCAAAAAGCTGAAATAAGAAAGGGAAAAAAGAACGGAGGAGTTGACCAAGCAAATGAAGAACAGCTGTTCTCGCAGAATCCTCGTTCGTTCCTTGGCTTCGGCGATGAAGAAAAATGATTCCGTAACAATTGCATTTGAACAGAATAAGAAATCGCATGTCACCGGAGTCGCCAAGTATGCAAAGGCCGAAAAAGAGAACAATTATGCTAATAATGATGACGATGACAATGTTGTGTTACAAATGTGTTTAAAGACAAATCTGATTTCCTTCGACATATACGGTGATCTGTGCATAACCTCGCCCATTATTATTATTATTATTATTATTATTATTATTATTATTATTATTATTATTATTATTATTATTATTATTATTATTGTTGTTGTTGTTGTTATTTGTGTAATAGATAGATAGACTTTTATAAAAGTAAAAAAAATAACACAATAGTAGCCGGATAGCATCTGCATATTAAAGCTATCATTTTCTATCATGAACCTGTCTATCCGAGTTATGTGATAAATATAGCTATTTCAAGGGCATACAAAGATGATGCTTCTCACAGCTCAGATCATCGCTAATACTGTCATCACAATTGCTGGCGTTAATAGAGTCACATTTATTGCTATTACTAGTATTTCGAAGTGCTATTACAGATCACTTTATTATCTTTGTTTATTTGCCTCCTTTCATCTGATCGCCCTTACCTCTGTTATTGCGATTATTGGCATTATTGGCATTTTCGTCTTTATCCTTCGCGTCTTTCTTTTTCCTTATCTTTCTCTTCCTTTCCATCTATCATCTCCGTTTCCGTCTTTCTCGCACTGGTTATGCCTTTTTCTGAAAATAAACCCAGAACAACGAAGTCATTTTATGAAAGCTAAAAATATAACCACAGTAAAAAGTAAATAAACATTAGCGAAGAGATATAAAAAGAAACAAATCAAAACGAGAGAGAGGGAGGAGATAAAGAGAAAAGGGGGGGGGGGGGGGCGGGGGCATTGGCGCTATTTCGGCCTAAAAGTTTAGTTTTCTTTCTTTAATTCTCTCACTTTTTTATATTCAACTTCGTTTACCTCATCGTTAATTTCCATGTTTCGCTTTTTTTTTTCTTTCTATTTTTTTCTAACCCTTCTAAGTTATCCATTCTCTGAGTTTTTTCCTCCTCATCATACTGTTTTAATTATCTTCGCCATATCTATTATCCTGGAAGGAAACGAATCATGATGGAATCTGCAGAAAAAACGATAAAAATATGATATCGGAATAGCGAGACGATTTTTTTCATTTAACACGTTTCCTTCTTTTCACTTGTATTCGCTTTATTTTCTGTTTTGTAGAAAATAAAGCTGTTTCCTGTTTTTTTTGTTTCGCAATTTCGTGTTTTTGTTTCGCATATTTTTTTTATTTCGACCCTTTTTTACTTTTTTTCTTACTCGCCTATATTTTTTAATTATTGGGACGTTTCTCTTCACAATTCTTATGCGATTTTTTATCACTTGAGGCTTATATACGTTTATTTCACATAGGAGAGATAAGGCTAGTTTTGCTGTCCTACACACATAAAAATACACAAGAGGGAAAAACTGATTGCAACCGACGGGCGTCTTGTAATTTTTGTGCCCGGGGCTTTCCATGTCTTTCAGCCCCGGGCGAGGTTGCAACCAGAGGGAGCACTTTTGGCTCCCTTTTGCAGATTCGAACTCGCGATCGCGGGTTTCGAATCTGGCGCCCTTACCCTCTCGGCCACGGTGTCGAGGGGCAACAGGAAAGGGTTGGGAGAGGGTTTTATGCAACATGTTCGTTCGTGTTCATTTGTGCGTGTGTGTGATACCAATGATGGTTTTATGACGACGATGATTCGATAAAGATGGTGATAATAATGGTTGGTGATGGTAATAAGCACAAGAATCATAATGATAAGAAATGTTATATAAGAATGCCAGCCTGATTTTCAACCATGGAAAAGAAACAATTGGCACGACTTTATCATTATCACGCTAGTGCTTATTCCCATCACCACCCATTATTTTCACCATCATCGTTGCATCATCGACATATAATCATCATTGGTATCACACATACACACTAGCAAATAATTATAAAATTTGTTTCACTTCTTTTTTATCCGTTCTTTCCTATTTCAGTGTAGGACGTCCAAACAAGCCATATCTCTCCTATGTAAAATATTCGTATATTCCAATGAATCGTGTAATTGTATGTACATTAATATGTCTGTGAAATTCAGTGTCCATTAATGTATGTGTATATCTTGAGTAAATCAATATTCAAACAGATTTGGCAACCGAAATAAGCGACGAAACAGAACATAAAATAAGAGGAACAACCTAAAAGATAAAGAATGCGGGAAGATGAGAAAAAGCGAAAGCAGAAAATGCGTCAAATGTGCGATAAAAGTTGAAAGGAAAATGAAGAGAATCGACCCTATCATTAGATTATGAAGGAAAATGAGAAAAAGTGAAAGTAAACTATACGTCAAATGTGCTATAGATATGCCAGAGAGAAAATGGGAAACAAATAGGTATGGCAAACAGAAAATAGAGCGAAGAAAAGAGAAACGTGTGTAAATGAGAAGATTCGAAAGAAGAAAACGCGTCTAGAGTGCGATGAAAATGCACATTGAGAAAAACGCTGCGAAAGAGAAAAAAGAATTGCGAAATAAATACGAAATAGGCAAAGGAAAGTGAAACCATTATGTATGCGTCAAATCTTATAAGATGGAAGAAATGCAATAGAGGAAAACTTTAAAAGAAAGGAGAAATGACGTTAACAAATATGAAAGTATAAAATGTACAACATGGTTTAATAATAATAATAATAATAATAATAATTATTATTATTATTATTATTATTATTATTATTATTATTATTAGAAAAAGCCGCCCTGGCTGCAAAAAAAATCCTCTGCTATGTATATGAGTGTGCATGCTTTCATTCAATAAAAATATTTTCGTGTTTCAGTTTAGGACGTCAAAACAAGCTCTCATTCTGGGTCGTTTTGTTTTCGCTAAAATATGATATTTTGGAGAGGATTCTTCGTGAAGCAGCAGTCAGGGAGAGAACGTGGTTCATGATTAGACGGCTCGTCAGCCACTTTTCCCGATGTAAGAACTGCGATAACGGCAGCGACTTTTGACTGATAAGGGACTCATCTGTGCTCATGGTCTGAATTAGCTGTTCCCAGCCCTGGGATCGCAATTTTGAAATATTTTCAGTATATACGTAGTCACATACTGATTAAGAGCTAATGGCTAAAGTTGGCTTGATTATTACACAAGACTTTCAAATGCAGACGAATTGAAAGGAAAAGAAAATCTGAATTCTCATGAAACTAATGAAATATAATCGTAATTGTGGATTTTTGTTTATCGAACTGTTTTTATGTTTATTCAATGAAATGAATACGATAATATGATAATTTACCATAAGCCTATAGATTGTAGAACATATTGGGATCGAGGTCATGTCTGGAGGTGCATGATTGGGGTCTCTGAAGAGAGAGAGAAAGAGAAAAAAAAATGGGAGCAACGATCTAAATTAAGACGTGTTAATTATTTTTTCCGCGTTTGAGAATCACGATGGCAATCTTATATAACATTTTGTATCATTGTCATGCTTGTGCTTATCACCATCACCACCTATTACCATCACCATCATCGCCATATAACCATTATCGATATCGTATCATGATGCACACATACACACACACACACACATCAATATCTACCCCACTCAACCCACTCTTTCACATTCAGACATACGCACAGACACACACGTACACACATAGGGACAACCACACACACACATGCACATGTTCACATAAACGAGCGGTTATGGAGTAGATACAGTGCACGCGAAGGTGATGCTTCTCACAACCCAGATCATCGCTGATACTGTCATCGCAATTGCTGGTGTTGATAGAGTCACATTTATTCTTATTCCCCCTTTTTACGAGTGCTATTACTGATCTTTATTATCTTTGTTTTTATTTGCCTCCTTTCTTCTGATCGCCCTTACCACGGTTGTTGCGGTTATTGGTGTTACTGCCATTTTTGTCTTTATCCTTCGCGTCTTTCTTTTCCCTTGTCTTCACTTCCTTTCCATTTATCTCTGTTTCCGTCTTTCTCTCACTTTTATGCCTTTCTCTTCTGAAAGTAAATCGGGCTGCGGCTGCAGGCACACATGATAGATAGTTTTTTTTATCGATCTTTTTCTATTTATTTTTCTATCTATCTATCTATTCATCTATCTTTCTGTCTGGCTATCAATCTGTCTATCTATTTCTATCTATCTATTTGTCTACATATCTATTTATCTATGTATTCATCTATATATCTAATTTTTATATGTTTATCTGTCTATTCATCTTTCTATGTATCTGTCTATCTATCTATCTATATCTGTTAATCTATGTATATTTATATGTCTGTTAATCTATGTATATTTATATATCTGTTTATGTATCTATCTATCTGTTTGTTTATCTGTTTATCTATCTGTCTTTCCATCAATCTATAGGACTATTTATCTATCTATCTATCTTTCTAAGTACCAGATAGATATAAGAAGAGAAGGAGAGATAAATGGAGGGAGAGAGAGACAGAGAGATTTATATACGGACAAAAAATATGTAAGCTGAGGTAGATAGATAGAGAGGGAGAGAGAGACATATGGAGAGTGAGAATGTGTGTGTCTTTTGCAATTGATGCACACACACACACACACACACACACACACACACACACACACACACACACACACACACACACACACACACACACACACACACACACACACACACACACACACACAAAGACTGATGATGTGGCATTGCCTGAACCCAAGAATAGATTCAAATTTCTCTTAAAAGAAGCGTAAGTCTCAGTGGTGTAGTGGAAAGCACGGTCGCCTCTTATGTGACAGACTCGGTTCGATCCCCGATGGAGATAAATTATTATTTTTGTATCTCTTTCATCCTAGTTTGCAGCGTCATGAAATATAAAAAGACCTGTATCTCCTCTCTCTCTCTCTCTCTCTCTCTCTCTCTCTCTCTCTCTCTCTCTCTCTCTCTCTCTCTCTCTCTGTCTCTCTCTCTCTCTCTCCTCTCTCTCACTCTCTCACTCTCACTCTCACTCTCACTCTCACTCTCTCTCTCTCTCTCTCTCTCTCTCTCTCTCTCTCTCTCTCTCCCTCTCCCTCTCCCTCTCCCTCTCCCTCTCCCTCTCCTCTCTCTCTCTCTCTCTCCCTCTCTTTCTCTCTCTCTCTCTCTCTCTCTCTCTCTCTCTCTCTCTCTCTCTCTCTCTCTCTCTCTCTTTCTCTTTCTCTTTTCTCTCTCAGTCTGTCTCTCTCCCCTTCCCCCCCCTCTCTCTCTCTCTCTCTCTCTCTCTCTCTATCTCTCTCTCTTTCTCTCTCTCTCTCTCTCATGTCTGTGTGTGTATGTAGATATATATGTATATATATACATATATATATACATATAAATATATATATATATATATATATATATATATATATATATATATATATATATATACATATATATATATATATATATATATATATATATATATATATATATATACATATATATATGTATATATATATTTGTATTTACATATATATATACATACACACATATACATGTACATATATATATATATATATATATATATATATATATATATATATATATATATATATATATATATATATATATGTATGTATATATATATATATATATATATATATATATATATATATATATTTATATGTATATATATATGTATATATATATATATATATATATATATATATATATATATATATATATATATATATATATATATATATATAGGGACCCAGAACAACTGTCATTTGATGAAAGCAAAAATATAACCATAGTAAAAGTAAATGAACTTTAGCGAAGCTATAAATCGAGAACAAAAAACGAGAGAGGAAGGGAGAAGAGAGAGAGAGACGGGGTGGGGGGGGGCGTGAGCAGTGTTCCGGCCGTCGTCAGAATTGACGTTTTTTATATTTCTCTCACTTTTTATATTCCTTCGTTTCCCTCATCGTCAATTTTAATTTTTCGGCTGGCTTCCTTTTCCGTTCGATTTTCTTTTTTTTAATCCTTCTATATTATCCTTTCTCAGTTTTTTTTCATCTCATCATACTGTTTTGATTATCTTCGCCATATCTGTTATCCTGGAAGAAAACGAGTCGTGATGGAATCTGCAGAGAAAACGATAAATATATGATTTTCTCCTCTTCCTTCTTTCCCGCCGATGTTTTCGTCTTCGCCTCCGTGAAAATCCCTTCGTTTCTGTCATTTCGACGCATGCTTTTTTCCCCTATTTTCGCCTTAATTTGTTTTGTTAGCGAACTTTTCTGTATTTATTTCGTAATGTTAATCACTCTCTTGCAGTTTTCTTTAGCATTTGTCGCAGTTTTAACATATTTTCTACTTTCGTATTTTCGCATTTAACACGTTTCCTTCCTTTCACTTGTATTCGCTTTATTCTCTGTTTTGTCAGCACGGTTTTCTGCATTTTTTGTTTCTTTCGCATATTTATTGGACGTCGACGATTTTTTTACCTTTATTTTTTTCTCACGCCTTTATTTTCTATTTATTGGGACGTTTCTCTTCACATTTCTAGTTCGAATTTATATCGCGCTTTTGAATCTTATATACGTATATTTCACATAGGACAGATAAGGCTTGTTTTGCTGTCCTACACACAAAAACACACAAAAGGGAAAATTTGATTGCAACCGGCGGGCGTCTTGTAATTTTCGTGCCCGGGTCTTTCCATGTCTTTCAGCCCCGGGCGAGGTTGCAACCAGAGGGAGAACTTTTGGCTCCCTATTGCAGATTCGAACTCGCGATCGCGGGTTTCGAATCTGGCGCCCTTACCCTCTCGGCCACGGTGTCGAGGGGCAACAGGAATGGGTTGGGAGAGGTATTTTTGCAACATTTATGCCCCATGCTTGCAATACGTTTTCCCTTGCTACGCATTTGTGCGAATATGGGGAATAATGATAATTATGATGTCAATGATAAAAGTAAAAATAGCAATAATAATGACAGCAATGATGATAACAGTAATGAAAACGATAATGATAATAATGATAGAAATCAAATTGATAATGATAATAATGATAATTAAAAAATAATAATAATGATAATGGTAGTAATTATCACAGGTTGGGAGAGGTATTTATGCAACATGTGTGTGTGTGTGTTTGATTGAGATGCTACGTAACCGATGATGATTATATGACAATGATGATTCGACAATAGTGGTGATAATAATGGGTGGTGATCGTAATAAACACTACCATAATAATGATAAAAAGTGTATTGAGGATTGCCAGTCTGAAAGACATGAAATGCGTCCGTCCGGAAAAAATAAAAGAAAGAAAACAAAAAAAAAGAACGAGCCCCCCCCCCCTCCGTTTACAATATAATTTCCCCCGTTATGTATTTAGGTGTGTATGCGATTGTGCTTATGTGAGTGCGTGCGGGCCGTGTGCAAATTGTTATTATCATTCATATTATTCTATTATCGTCATCATAAACACCATCATTTTAATTTTTCCATCATTATCTTCACTGTTATCATTATTGTTACTGTTGTTATTATTATCATTATCCTTTTTATCATTATCATTATTATTATCATTATCATCAATACCATTATCATTATCATTATCACCAATATTATTATCATTATCATTATCATTGTTATTATTATTCCTATTATTATCATTATTACTATCATCATTATCATCATTATCGTTATTATCATTATTGTTATTATAAATATTGTTATCATTATTATTATTGTTATCGTTTTCATTATCATTATTATTTTGGTTATTATCATCATTAATATTTTGTTATTATCATTATTGTTTTTACTATTATCATTATCATCAATATCCTTATCACTGTTATTATCATTATTGCTTTCTTGTTGTCGTTATCATTATCATTATTATTATTATCAACATCATATCTATTATTATTGTTTTTGTTGATGTTATCATTATTATTATTGTTATAATTATTATTATTATTATTATTATTATTACTACTATTATTATTATCATCATCGTTGTGATAATCGATATCATTATCTCTATTATAATCATGATCATTATTTCATTATAATTTTTTGTTACCTTACGAAATTGTTTCAGAATGATTTTTCTCAGGTTTCAGTTGGGCCTTTGTCGCGAGCCAATGAGAAGACTTGGATTAGGAAAGGAAGGCTTTGTTAATCTTCTACGATGATTGCTGTTCTTCATTCGCTTTATTTAAATCCTTCATTCCGATTTCGCTTTTCTCTACTCAGTTTTATCTGAAATACAGGGTTCTTTGTCATTCTGTCTTTCTGTCTCATTTTCTCTCTCTCTCTCTCTCTCTCTCTCTCTCTCTCTCTCTCTCTCTCTTTCTCTGTCTCTCTCTCTGTCTCTGTCTCTCTCTTCTCTCTTCTCTCTCTTCTCTCTCTTCATTCTCTCTCTCTCTCTCTCTCTCTCTCTCTCTCTCTCTCTCTCTCTCTCTCTCTCTCTCTCTCTCTCTCTCTCTCTCTCTCTCTCTCTCTTCTTTCTTTTCTCTCTCTCTCTCTCTTCTCTCTTCTCTTCTCTTCTCTCTCTCTCTCTCTCTCTCTCTCTCTCTCTCTCTCTCTCTCTCTCTCTCTCTCTCTCTCTCTCTCTCTCTCTCTCTCTCTCTCTCTCTGTCTCTCTCTCTCTCTCTCTCTCTCTCTTCTCTCTCTCTCTGACAACTTTATATATCATATGCTTCATAATAACAATAATGATTGAGTGATAATATTAATAATAATAATAATAATAGGGAGGAGCTCCGACTCGAAGAACTCCATGTACAGGTTAGCCAGAACAGGGGAGAGAGGAGAGCCCATGGCAACACCGAACGTCTGTGAGTAGAAATGACCCTCAAAGGAGAAGGAATTCGACTCCACACACAGACGAATCAGCTGGAGGAAGACTTCAGTGGGAAGAGGAAGACGAGGATCCTCGGCAGGGAGCTTCCTCTGAAGGAAAGCGAGGACGTCATCAAGCGGGACCTTGGTGAACAGGGAGTCGACATCCAGGCTCAGCATGGACGCCGGCGGGACACCGCGGACACGAGAGATGAAGTCCTGTGAATGGCGAAGGTGAGCAGGAGAGAAGGTGCCGAGAAGGGGAGTGAGAGACTTAGCCAGCCAAGCCGCCAGAGGATGCGTCACCGATCCCCGGGAGGAGATGATGGGGCGTAGAGGCACGGCCAGCTTATGGGTTTTAGGAAGCCCATAGAAATGAGGGAGGCGAGGGTTAACGACCTTGAACCTCTGGTAAAGGTTCGCCTCCGGGAAACAGGCTGCAAGCTCTCTCAGACGACGGTGGAAAGTGGCAGCAATGCGTTCCCGCATTCATCAATAAATCTAGTTTGTACATTGTGGGTTTTTCTTCCATATTATCAACACGGTATTGTGTTTTTCGTTGCATCATGGACCCCACGGTTAAACGAAATCTTCTCTCGTTCCTGTTTGCCTCCTTCCCCGACCTGGTTCCTGCCTTTCGCGCTTTCGAGGATTCCGTCATCGCCACGGCCCGACGGAAGAATCAACTGCGTTTCCTCCGAGACTGCCTCGAGGAGCAGGTGCTCCCTTCCTCGATCGGCAACCTCTTGAAGCACTCGGATGGAGGATCTCCTTTTCCTGATTATGCTCGCTCCCTCCTCCTTGAACGGATCAGCGCTGGTAAGAGGGATGTCGAGCTCTCCTACTATCGCTCGCGGGTTAGTTCCGACCTCCTGAAGGAACGACTCCCCGGCCATGTCTTCCAGCTCCTAGCTGACGTGGCCCACGATTCTTCCCGTTTCCTCTCCACTACCCATGCCCGCTCCCTTTCCCAGAAACTCTCCAACCTCACCTCCCATAGTCCCTGGTCCCGCTTCTCCCTCACCGACGCGGTTACCAACCTTTCCTCCCTGTCCTTGACCCCTCACCAACTACAACTCCTTGGCTTCGGTCTTTCCTTTGCTCTCCGCCCTCTTCCCCTTACCTCTATTGACATCATTTCTTCCTTTGACCGGTTCATCTCCGCTCATAGGAACTCCTTGCCTGATGTCTCTCCTTCGTGGGGCCTTCCTTCCGGCCCTCGAGTCTCTCCTTCACCCTAACCCTTCCATCCCCAGGCGTTACCGTGAGGCCCTTCACAGCCTGCGCAGGGAGGATGTCACCATTTTGCCTTCTGATAAAGGTAACTCGGTGGTGGTCCTCGACCGAGCCTCCTACCTGCAGAAGGCCCAGGACCTGTTAGGTGACGCCTCCACCTATGCCCCCCTGACCAGTGACCCGCGGGAACGCATTGCTGCCACTTTCCACCGTCGTCTGAGAGAGCTTGCAGCCTGTTTCCAGGAGGCGAACTTTTACCAGAGGTTCAAGGTCGTTAACCCTCGCCTCCCTCATTTCTATGGGCTTCCTAAAACCCATAAGCTGGCCGTGCCTCTACGCCCCATCATCTCCTCCCGGGGATCGGTGACGCATCCTCTGGCGGCTTGGCTGGCTAAGTCTCTCACTCCCCTTCTCGGCACCTTCTCTCCTGCTCACCTTCGCCATTCACAGGACTTCATCTCTCGTGTCCGCGGTGTCCCGCCGGCGTCCATGCTGAGCCTGGATGTCGACTCCCTGTTCACCAAGGTCCCGCTTGATGACGTCCTCGCTTTCCTTCAGAGGA
>NC_091559.1:11246189-11248689 GCF_042767895.1 Penaeus vannamei | reverse complement strand
CCTTTATTATTGTCATTATTATTACTTCTGTTCACTATTTACTTCTTGCTACTCATGAGTGTTATTCTCATTATCAATAACACTTTTCCATATCACCAATTTCCGTTTTCATTTTATTCACAACACTTCTCTCACTTTCTTTCTCTCTCTCTCTCTCTAAAAAAATAATAATAATAATAATAAATAAATAAATAAAGTTTCAATCCACGGTCCTCTGGATGATGAGCCCAGCGCGCTACCACTGCGATATGTTGAGTACGATAACATGATGAATTATGATTTATCAATGATATTTCAGTTATTATTGTCTTTCCTAAAACTATCGTCTTAATGATCATTGTTGATGCATTCACATTATCATTGTTATCGTTACCATTATCATTATTATGGCTCATAAGATGTTATATATTAACGGATATTAAGGAAATACTGAAGAAGCATGTCTGTTTCGTTATGCTCACGCGACGATCGACAGTCAGAATTGGTGTCCTTGGTCGGGGCGAGTCTGAGAGAACCTCTGAAGGGAAATCAGCCTTTGGAACAGCGTTGGGGGAATGCATTAAGCGGTATAGAAGATCGAAATCCCAATGGATATCAAAATGAAGAGAGTAGTTCACAGAGCCTAATAGTACTATTAAAGCTACTAATTATGATAAAAAAGCAACAACAATAACATCAAAATAACAACAATGATAAGATACACATGCGTCCTATGAATAAATAATCCAAAGATTTCTAAAACACCGAGACAATAACAGTGAAGGTGGCGTCAAATGCTCTCCAGGATGAAGGTCTTTGCGCCGTAAATTATCCCGTAAATTACATTTATATTTCATTACTAGGCACCGTTTTCCAAATTTGGATATAGCATAATGGAAGCAAGTGATGGTGGTAATACTTATTAATTATATCATGCTTATTGCTATAACCTTTGTTGGTGATTTCATACTTATCCATAATTATTAACAATGTTGTTTCAATACAATTGCTTCTAATCTCTTTAATATATAATATGATATACCTTTATATATATATATATATATATATATATATATATATATATATATATATATATATATATATATATATATAAGGGTATAAGTTTTATTTACATTAATTCTTAGAGGTAAATTTTTTGATAAATTAAAGAATTATATTTCTTTTCTTCTGTCAGCCTGTCTCTCCAGTTTCCTGTTCCTATATCAGTTTAATACCTATATGCATATGAATATCTAATTTTAATGTTTACCCATCTTTCTATCCATCGATTTATTTATAATTATCATCCCTTCTTTTCTTATTATTGTTTTTTCGCGTTTCCTTCTTCTTGGATATTTATGTCGCTGATGTATGGTAATTTTTGTATTTCTATTACTATCTTAGTTTTGCCTATTATCATTATTTCCATAACTATACGCCAGCTGAAAGTTATATCATCTGTATTTTCATTATTGACGTAATTAAGGTGATTGCTGCCATTACCACCGATACCGTGTCCATTCCTGTCAGTGCTGTCACACCGTCGTGATTAGCATCGTCATCAACATCATCGCGTTGGAGGAATGCAGGGCAGCCGGCTTATCCCGGGCGGGACAAAGGATCGAAATGCCACAGGCTATCACAAATGATGAGAGAAATGCACAGAGCCTAATAGCAATGCCACTAATTATGGTAGCAATGGTAACAACAGCAACATCAAAATAACAACGATTTTAAGACAGACACGCATCTTGTGAATATAAAATCTAAATTATAAAACGCCAAGAAGATTATATATATATATATATATATATATATATATATATATATATATATATATATATATATATGTGTGTGTGTGTGTGTGTGTGTGTGTGTGTGTGTGTGTGTGTGTGTGTGTGTGTGTGTGTGTGTGTGTGTGAATATATAGATATATACTTATACTGAACCTACACACACACACACACACATACACACACACACACACAAACACATACACACTCACTCACTCACTCACTCACTCTCTCTCACACACACACGCTATTCTCTCTCTTGCTTTCTGTTTTCTCTCGGTAGCCTCCCCCGCTCTCTTTCTCTCCATCTTTCACTCTCGCTCTCTGTCTCCCTGTGTCCTCTCTCTCTTGTTTTTATATCCTTGTTATTCTCTCTCTCCACGTGCTCTCTCCCTTTGTCTCTTTCTTATTAACCATTAATTCCATCAGAACATATAAAAAGGAACATCCCTCATCTATATCGTCTCCAGAGTGTAGTGTTATCACGTGCGCTTCACAAGCGCAAGGTCATCGGTTCGATCCCGAGCCAAGATAAGTAAATTATATCTTTATTTGTAAAAATGAAAAAAATCATTACTATTAACGGTTTTAAGTATTCATACGTGGCATCTAACAATGATTTTCCTTGGCATGCTTTGTTAATTGCTATAAATAGATTAATAATATGATGCGCCAAAACGTGGCTTCTTTCCCTCGCAGTAAATTATCAGGCGATCAGCTGTTTCACT
>NC_091559.1:11226189-11233689 GCF_042767895.1 Penaeus vannamei | reverse complement strand
GGGTCTCATCAAAATTTCAGCTTATTAGAGCTCTATATTTCTGGTATTTCTATTTTCTTACGCTTATTTAAATATTATCAGTTGCGTTATCTCTTTCATCCTAATCGTGGTTATTATGATAGGCAAGAAAGGAATGATTCATTAAAAGATCCGCAAATTTTAAATTGTGAGAAAATGGTATCAGAGATCAGGATTTTTTCTTCTTTAATAATTATTATGCATAGTTTTCTGCCGACAATATATTCTTATACATTCCCTGTGTAAATATAGCGCCACTTGGCCATGCAACTCACTGGGCTTTCTCCTGAATCTGTAATCTGCAAGTCATCGTCGTTCCACTGAGCCCTGAGTCTGATCTTCTATTCATCACGCTTCATTTAAATTTCCATTTTAGCCATGCATTGTTTTTGAACTTGTTTAGCGTGTCTTCTTTATATTTTAAAAGAGGAAAAAAACAAACTAAGTTTTGTCTTCGCCGGGACTCGAACCCGGGTCCACTGTTTCCGAGGCCGTCGTGCATCCCGTTACACCATAAAAAGTTAATGAAAAGTGACGATATTTGTGATCTTTCTTGTTCACAAACTAATGCTCGGACTTGAACTCCTCCTTTGAATGCTGCTGCGATGCTTCCATGTTTTATGGATTGGACTTGGTTTAAATCGACTTCATCCTCCTCTTTTTTTCTTTTTTTTTCTTTAGGTAGCGTATCAATGAAAAACATGGTGAAAGTATTTAGCTAATATTGTAGGGAAAACATTATTAGCCTGAATTGATAAGGAAAATATTTTAATTGTACCTATTTATAAAGTTCTCTTTTGCATAATATTCATGCACTTAAATCACGTGATTTCACAAGGCCCTTCTGAGCGCGAAAGCGAAAGACGAACAGCTTTAAGGACAGGAGGGAAAAGACAACGTAAAAGACGAGCGAAATGGCGAAGAGGAGAGAATCAGGAAAGGGGAAACAGAGGATGAATACTAAAAAGGAAGATAGAGAAAGTAAGAGGGATAGAGAAATTTAGATAGGTGGAGGAAAATAGAAAGAGAAAGGAGAAGAAAGATGTGTAGCAAATAATAATGATGAAAATGACGATGATGATGATGATGGTCAAGATGATAATAACAATAACAGTAACAGGAATATCTATACGAATATTTCGAAGAAAAGTATGGAAAGACAGAAAAAAAATATATATTATATATATCCGCTAAATCTCTCGCATGGGACGAGCATGTCGACACAATCCAAGCAAAATCCAATTTATCAAAGACATTTTTGATGTTCATCCTGTGGCTACGTCATAGCGATCGTTCCTTCAGACACACTCGGATTTGTTTTATTTCAACACATGAATGTAGATCAACGGAGCAATCAAGCATGTTTACGAAGATTCAGATGGCGAAATGGGCGAAGATATAAACGAAGGCTCTGCAACAGACGAAGCAGTCCCTCGCAGTGTCGTTGGAAGCAGCGTAGCGTTGCAAGAAGGAAACGAGGAAGGGGAAAGAGACAGGAATATTTGGGAGCAAAATATGGAGTAGAGGCACTGCAATATTTAATGGCTTTTGACAAAAAATATCTGCGAACAATATAGAGATGACATTCCTTCTTGCAACAAAAACTCTTTCTCTCTCTCTCTTTGTCTTTTCTGTCTCTCTTCTCTCTCTCTCTTCTGTCTCTCTTCTCTCTCTCTCTTCTGTCTCTCTTCTCTCTCTTCTCTCTTCTCTCTTCTCTCTCTCTCTCTCTAGATATGACAAGGCCCTTCTGAGTGGAAGAAGCGAAAGACGAGCAGCTTTAAGAAGAGAGAAAAGACGAATTTAAAAAGCGAAATAGCGAAGAGGAATGAGTCAGGTAAGAGGGTATAAAGCACAAATACTAAATAGGAAGAGAAAAAGTAATAACAAAAAAAAAAAAAAAAAAAAAATGGTATTGACATCAGCAACATCAGAAAAAGAAGCAATGAAATAGACAAAAAGGAAAAGAATAAGGCAGAAAAAAGTGAACGTTGTATTATAATGAATGACATTCAAGAAATAAAAGCTCGTATGTGGGCAACACATCATTAAACCGCCCGACCTTGATATTGCCATCGGCAGAGTCAGGGTTTCAGTTATCCCATTCATTTTCTCGGCCCCTATGATGCCTATACATACGGTCTCCTTTCCTTTATAAGGCCTTTCGTGTTCCTAAATCTCTCCAATATTTTTCATTCTTCCTGTTTTATAACTAATTTTCTTTTTTATGCAATAGCTTTATTAATTTTGAAAGATGAAACAGCAGTATCACGCGAAACAATTACACTTTAACCCAAACATTTAAAATGAACCAAAAACCATTAAACAAACGAATGCTCTGGGAAGCAGAAAGTATACTCATACAAAATGAACCAAAAGAAGATTCATAACAAGTAATCATTGGTTTTCATAGGAAAGATCTGTTTTAAGAGGAATGACGCTCTCGAAAGACAATTTGCTTTTATGATTCAGATGCTGACCAAACAACAAAGCTGACACTATAGTTGGAGTAGGAATATTCTGTCTCCCCCCCCACCCCTTTCTCTCTCTCTCTCTCTCTCTCTCTCTCTCTCTCTCTCTCTCTCTCTCTCTCTCGCTCTCTCACTCTCTCTCGCTCTCTCACTCTCTCTCGCTCTCTCTCTCTCTCTCCCTCTTTCTCTCTTTCTCTCCCCTTCCTCCCTCCCCCCCCTCTCTCCCCTCTTTCTCACTCTCTCCTCTTTCTCTCCCCCCCTCTCTCTCCCCTCTTTCTCTCTCTCTCCTCTTTCTCTTTTTCTCTCCTCCCCCCCCCCCTCTCGCTTTCTCAAATTTTACTATGATTTAAAAGAATGAATATAATAAAGGCGAGTCCACTTTCGTGATTTTTATGCGAATGTTTTTAACAATCAGAACGAATCATGGAGATAAATACATGCTTTCTGCAGTATTTGAGAGGATTTTTTTCCCGTAATAGAAAGCGAACTTTGTTTCATTAATGTAAATATATATGCACATACATATATACATGTACAAACATTAATATGATATTAATGATAGTAATAATAATTATTGTTGTTACTATTATTATTATTAACCCAAAAAATGATGAAAATGATGATATTGATTATAATGATAATAATAAAAATTATAAAATTCATGGTAATGGTGAAAATATAAATGATAATAATGATAATATAATGAATAAGACCAACAATAACAACAACAACAACAATAATAATAATAATAATAATGATAATAATGAAGATGATGATGGTGATGATGATGATGATGATGATAATACCAACTACCATAATGAAACTAATCACGATATCACTACTAATAATAATAATGATAACAGTAAAAATAATGGTAGCAAGAGCAACAACACAAATAATAGTAATATTGATAATAATACTGATAATAATAATTAAAATGATAAAAATGAAAATAATAATAATGATAATAATACTGATAATAATAATTCTGATAATAATAATGATAATAATAATAATGATAGTAATAATTATAACAATAATAATAATAATAATGATAATAATAATGATAATGATGATGATGATAATAATGATAATAATAATAATAATAATAATAATAATAATAATAATAATAATAATAATAATAATAATAATAGTAATAATAATGATAGTAATAAAAACAAAAGGAACAGCATCAACAACAATAATAATAATGGTAATAATTGTGAGAAGAAACAAATTCAAGCCATAAGCGAAGCAACAACAATAATAACGATAGTAATAATAAGAAAAAGTAACTTGAAGCCACATCCGAATAAAAGAAAAAAAAGTGGCCAGAGTGTCCCCAGGGAAGGCTCAGCAGCCGAGCTCTTCCTCCCGGACGGCTTGCGCCACCTTACGCCTCTTCGAAGGCACGCAAGCACGTACCCGAAAGCCTGACGGCTTGCGGGCACTGACACGACCAAATTGCGGTTACTATAGGTCAACCCACGGGGGAAGACGGGACGCAAGCACACAAGTCCTGTTGGGGACATGACGGAGACTCGAACCCGCGAACGCGGATTCCGAACTCCGACACTCTGACCACTGGGCCACGACTGCCCGAGTTCAAGGTCGCGATTGGGTCTATTTATATCGACAATTGACGGTGCTTCTGGGGGTGTGCTTGGCTTTGGGTTTTTTCCTTTTCATATTTAGTTTGTCACATGACGTGAAGCGATAAACAAATAACAAAAAATGTTTTGTTGGTCTACTATTACCATCATCACCACGGTCATTTTTATTTATCTTTTATCGTCACAATATACTTTTTATCATTATTATTCTGTTCATCATAAAGATATGATTGCCGTGATTCACTTGCACTAATTTCATTGTTTATCCTTTATTTCATTATTAATAGTATAAAAAATATTCCACTCATGATGATTCGGGCGCAATTACCATTAAATTATTGTTATTATTATGATTATTATTATTGCTTTCGCTGCTGTTTTTTTATCCTTGTAATTATATAATCTTTATCATAAGTACTTTTATTATTATTATTATTATTATTATTATTATTATTATTATCATTATTATTATTATTGATAATAATAATATTATTATTATTAAAGATAATTATAATAATAGTAATAATATAAATATAAATATATATATATATATATAATATTAATTTACTTATCTATTCAGCTATCTATGTATCCTTCTATCTATCTATCTATCTATCTATCTATCTATCTATCTATCTAATATATAAATATATATATATATGTTTGTCTGTCTACCTGTTTGTTTATCTGTTTATCTGTCTATCTGTCTTCCCGTCCATTTCTAGAACCGTCTATCGATTTAACTATCTATCGTTCTATGTACCAGATAGGTAGATGAAGTGAAGGATAGATAAATGGAGGGATATTGAGACAGAGAGATTGATATACGGACAAAGATAAATAGATGTGTAAGCAGAGGTAGATCGATAGAGAGGGGAAGAGAAAGACATATGGAGAGAGAAAGAATGCTTGTATTTTGCCATTCATATATGCATATACTCATACGTTTCTCACCCACCCACCCACCCACACCCACACACACACACACACACACACACACACACACACACACACACACACACACACACATACACACACACACACACACACACACACACACACACACACACACACACACACACACACACGCGCGCGCGCGCGCGCGCGCGCGCGCACGCACAAAGGTTGATGGGGCATTGCCTGAGCTAACAGTAAAATGCATTTAAATTTCTCTTGCATCTAAAAGTAAGTCTCCGTGGTGTAGTGGAAAGCACGGTCGCCTCCTACGCGACAGGCTCGGGTTCGATCCCCGATGGAGGCTAGATCGAAATACTTATCTTAGTTTGTAGTGTCATTTCATATAAAAAGACATCTTTCTCTTTGTCTCCCTCTCCCTCCCCCCCCCTTCTCTCTCTCTCTGTCTCTCTGTCTCTCTGTCTATATCCATCTATTTAGCTCCGTCTTTCTCTCCACTCTCTCTCCTCTCTCTCTCTGTCTCCCTCTCCTCTCTCTCTCTCTCTCTCTTTCTTTTTTTTCTCTCTCTATCTCCCCTCTCCTCACCCTCCCTCTCACTCTCTATCTACCTATCTATCTATCAGTCTCTCTTCTACCTCAATCTATCTGTCTATCTATCTCTAGCTAATTATCTATCTATCTCCCTCTCCCCCCCTTTCTCTCTCTCTCTTCTTCTTCTTCTTCTTCTACTCTCTCTATACATCTATCTATCTGTTTCCGTCTTTCTCTCCTCTACCTCTCTCTTTCTCTCTCTGTCTCCCTCTCCCCTCCCCCCCCCCCACTCTCTCTCCCTCTTTCTACCTTTCCTCTCCCCCCCTCTCTCTCTATCCATCTATCTATCTCCGTCTTTCTCTCCTCTCTCTCTCTCTCCTCTCTTTTTCTCTGTCTCCCTCTCCTCTCCCCCCCCCTTCTCTCTCTCTTTCCCTCTGTCTACCTTTCCTCTCCCCCCTCTCTCTTTCTATCTATCTATCTATCTCCGTCTTTCTCTCCTCTCTACCTCTCTCTCTCCCTTCTCTATCTCTGTCTCCTTGCCCTCCCTCTCTATCTATATATCTATCTATCTGTCTATCCATCTCTATCTATCTATCTGTGAGCAAAATGAACAACATAGGGAAGAACAGGAAGACACATCAATATTCGTGTGTTCTTGTTCTTCCCTTCGTTGTTCCTTTTGCGATTTGCTTGACATTAATTCCACAAGTGAGAGAGAGAGAGAGAGAGAGAGAGAGAGAGAGAGAGAGAGAGAGAGAGAGAGAGAGAGAGAGAGAGAGAGAGAGAGAGAGAGAGAGAGAGAGAGACATGCTGACACGAAGGATGTTGAAACAGGACAAAGAATCGCCTGCCATTACTGCTTCACCGCTTTCGTGTTTTTTTCAACAGTTTTTCTTACTTTGTCTTTTCACATTAGACTGATACGGAAAAACCTGGAGTCTGGTAACAGGAAAAATGATCAGGATTATGTTTTCCTCAGTGAAGTAACGAACCAAACTGCTAACCACTTTTTAATAATTGTAAAGAGGAAAATGACAAAATATATAATCCCTTCTTATAAATTTGCAAGGTTTCCATTTTTCTTTTTGTACAGAGTAAGGCACCCAGCGGCACACACACAAATAAGGCAGAGACAGGAACAAAAGAGAGAGGTGACAGATCTTGCAAGAAATGCAGTCTTGGATCTAATTTTCCACTCATTTAACCCCTTTCGTTGTGTGCGAATAATGACACTTCGTCAAGGAACACAAAATTTTATTTTCGAAATTCTGTTTTGAGAAAAAGAGCTCCTGCTGATTTCTTTTCTTCTTCGTCGTTAGTGACACTGAATCAACATTGTCCTTGCTGTTGACTCTTGACATAGTAAAAGAAATACAAACTAATCCTGTTATTGCTTTTATTATCATTATCACGTCCATTATTGTTCCTATCACTTGCATCTTCACCATTATCATTACCATGATCATAATTGTCACTATCACTATCTTTATCGAATACAGAGATGAGAAACTGACGAGTTTGCAAATGCTTGCATTTGCAGGTTGCAGCTATGAAGCCACCTGGCAGTCATTGCCATTTATTTCAATTACTAGGGGCTTCATTTCTGTCAGTTTCATGTTCAAAATCATTTCTGCTAGTTGAGATATTTTAGTCGTGATTATTGGTATCACTGCTTTCAATAAGTCACACAGCTTCTTTAGGAATACATATGATGTCATACAATTTTCTGTTTTTAAAGCTATTCTAAAGTATTTTCTATTGTTTTTTTTGTTTTTTTTCTATCGAGGGCACATGTTCTACAAAATTCATTTACAGATGAAATGTCTTCCAAAGCATTCCTGATTTATAAGACTGCAACGTTGCAAAAGGAGAGAGTGATATCTTTTATGAGGGCGCTCGGCAATCTGTCTCAATTCAAATTCCTCATGATGAAAATTGACTTCATACAAAGCCAC
>NC_091559.1:11219249-11225689 GCF_042767895.1 Penaeus vannamei | reverse complement strand
AAAAAAAAATATAGTGATGATAGTAATGAAAATTATAATAAAAATAGTGATAATGATAAAACAATGATAATAATGGTAATGATAATTATGATGATGGCAATGATGACGGTGATGAATGGTATTAATAGTAATAGCAATAATACTAATACTAATACTAATGATAATGATAACAATAATAATAATAATAATAATGATAATAATAATAATAATAATAATAATAACAATAATGATAATAATAATAATAATAATAATAATAACAATGCATAAAGAAGAGAAAAAGAAAATGAAAACATTATAATTCACATCAACCAAAATTCAAAAAAAAAACATTCGAAAAATGAGATGATCGTCAACATGTGTTTATAAACACTTGAAATTTTTTAATGAGGGCTTATTTATGAAAGCGTCTGTGGTGTAGCGATCAGCACGACGGTCTCAAAACCGTAGACCCGGTTCGATTGACGGCGGATGCCAGGGATAGATATATTTTCTTTTTTCGCTTCGTGATTTTTTCCTTGACATAGAGACAAGACCTGCAATCTATAACGAAAGTTCACACAAAGAATATATCTATAAAATAAAAAATGAAACAGAACATGATCAGCCGTGGAATAGCGATCGCTTGCAGTGCAACACGATGACTTGCAAATTGTTTACCAGCACTTCTAATAGTTTGTAAAAGAGATAGAGCGAAAGAGAGAGAGAGAGAGAGAGAGAGAGAGAGAGAAAAGAGAGAGAGGGGAGAAAAAACAGAGAGCGAGAATGAAGTACCGTTTTCATTAGTAGATTAGGATAAAATGCGTTAGATGTCAAAGCTTAGAGACCATTATAGAGTAGTATGGTAGCGAAAAAAAAAAAGAAGAAGACGGGGAATGGGAGTAGAGAATAGTAGAAAGGGGAGGGTTAAGGGGGGACTGAGTGGATCACAGTGTATCTGTCACGGGAAGGAATAGGAACAATGTTCGGGGTAAACATAGACGACTGTTGGAAAAGTAGAGAATAACCCGGGGGAGGGGGGGGGGGGGTATTAGATGTAAAATATTGGGAGTGTTACGGGGAAAGTATGGTAACAAAAAGGGAAGAGAGGGGGAATGAAGTAGAGCAGGATTAGAAAGGGGAAAGGGGGGAATTTTTAAACCCTTTCCCCATTTTACTATTATAATTTTTATTATCTTTGTTTTTACCATTATCATTATTATTGTCATGATTATTATATTTTTTGCCGTTGTTATTATTATTACCATCATCACGGTCATTGTTGTTTTATTATCATTAGTATTACTATCATTATTATTAGCATTATTACCATTATCTTTATTATCATGATTTTCATCATAATTTCTATCATTATTATCGTTGCCATTATTGTTATCGTTACCATTATTGTTATCATTATTATTTCTACCATTATTATCGTTATCATTATTGTGATCATTATTGATATCATTGCTTTTATTTTTCAACATTATTGTTATTATGATAATTATTATCATATGTCAGTTGCTCTATTTCTTTTTTATCTTTCCGTTTTCTAATCTATCTATACATCTTTTTATCTAGTTTTTTCCATTTTTTTACCCTTTATCAGTGATTTTTAACATATTTATTAAAGCAAAAAAAAATCCATAAAAAAAGCAGAGTTTCGATCCACGGTCCTCCGGCTTATGGGCCCGGCGCGCTTCCATTGGCCACCCTGCTAACTTAAAGTGATTTGAGAGAGATAAAATTTTATAAAGCAAAAAACCATCATCATCAAAATTTTTTAGATTCTTTTGCCCTTAGAAATCATGTTTACTTTTTTTAATACCCTTTTTTTCACTTTCAATTTTCTGAATAGATTTTTTATTGTTACTGTCACATAATAATTATTATTGCTTATATTATTATCCTATTACTGTTATTATTATCATCATTTTCCCCTTTTTTTATTAGGATCCTTATGATTGCCAATTATTTCACCCCCATTAGATATAATTATCATTATCATTATCAAATTTATCTTTATCATAGCCATGGTTATTATTTTTTTATATTATCATTATTATCTCTATTATTACTGTTTTCATTATTGCTATTATTGTCATTATCATAATCATTTTCATTATCAGTATCATTATCCATGTGAATATCATAATTATCATTTTTATTACTATCCTTTTTATTATCATTATTATTACTATCATTTTTATCAGTATTATTATCATCATTATCACTACTACTATTGTTGCTATTAGTATCATCATTAATTTCTTCATTATTATCTTTATCATCATTATCATTATCACGATAAAAATCATTATTGTTATTATCATCATGATGATCATTATCAGTATAATCATTATTATCATTATCATTGGCATCATTACTATTACTATATTACTATTATAATTATCATTATTTTCATTATTTTCATATAGGACCTTTCTCTAACCTTGTTACTTGCTTTTCATATTTCTTCTTTGTCTTTTCTTTTCATTTTTCATTATTTGCGCATTTTACTTTGTTTTTTTTGATCATATTTTTTACGCCTTTGATTCTTACCTGGGGGGAGGCAGGATTTTTGTTTTATTATATTTGAATGCTATTTGATCGCGGCTGAATGGGGAAAGAAATTACGAGAAGCTGTTTTTTAGCCAGGTAATACACAGAGATAAAGAGGGGGAAATAACGAAGAAAACAAGAAAAAAAACAGATATACAGTTTTAGGCTTATATAAAAAAGGAAAAAGGAAAGGAAACGAGAATTCAGAGATTATCGGTCAAGGCAGGAAATTAGAGGGGAAAAGGGGGAAAGGGGGGGAAAAGAGGAATTAGAAAAAATATCAAATAGACGATAAGGGAAAAAAGAAAGACAAAAAGCAAAAGAAAAGAAAAAAAAAAAATGAGGGAAAAAAGGGGGTTAAAAAACTGAGTGAGTTTAGAAAGAATAGACAGAGAAAATGGAAACCCAAGAATGTAATTAAGAAAGGGAGAAAAGGGCAAACCATCAGAAGAAAAACGATTTAAGGAAGGAAAAAAAGAGATAAAGAGCGAAGAAAAGCATTTAAAGAGAGTTTTTCCCTTTTTTTTCTTTATTTTTTATCTTTTTTTTTCCATTTATTAAGGAAGACTTTTCAACATTTCCCCTTTCCCGCGGTCCGAGATGGGCACCCAGAGGATCATTATTATCGTTTTTATTTTGATTGCTATTATTATCATCATTGCCATCATTATGATTGTGATTATCATCATTATGATTATTATAAATTTATTATAGTTATCATCATTATCATTACTATTTCTATCATTATCATTTTTTACTATCATTATTATTAAAAAATTTATCATTATCATAATTATAACTATTATTACAATCATTGTCATTATTAGTAGTATCATCATTGTTACTATCATTGTTTTTATACAGTTTTCATATAACAACATGGAGTTTATATAGTTTTTTACCAAATCATTATCATTATTAATATTCTTATCTTTATCATCATCATCAATATTATTATGAACGATATAAATGATGAATATTTCTTTTCCTAATGTTTTTATGAAATTACGGGGCAATGAGACAGACAGAGAGAGAGGGAGAGAGAGAGAGAGAGAGAGAGAGAGAGAGAGAGAGAGAGAGAGGGGAGAGAGAGAGAGAGAGAGAGAGAGAGAGAGAGAGAGAGAGAGAAAAAATGAGAGAGAGAGGGGGGGGGGAGAGAGAGAGAGAGAGAATAACGAGATTGTAAAAACAAAGAGAGAGGGATAGGGGGGAGACAGAGAGCGAGCGTGAAAGATGGAGAGAAAGAGAAGGGTTTAAGCGTAGTAATAAAAGGGGATTATAAAATTACCAAGCGTTTCCTCTCGAGGTCGAACCGAGAATTTTTGCGGGGAACCCCGAACATGAAAAAACGAAAATTTCAAAATCTTTGTGATAATAACGGATAATAACTGTATTCCTAACCATCTGTGAAAAACCCTCAATTTTAAGAGAAAAAATTTAATCGAAACATTTTATTTTTAAAAGGATGCTTAATGATCACCGGATGACAGCGAGGACCAAAATAAAAAAATTTCAAAAAGCAGAAAAAAAAAAAAAAAAAAAAAAACACTAGCGGGTCCCCTTTGCCGTGCAGTACATCTGCATCCTTCAATATCTAATTGTTTACCCTGTTATTGTTGTAGTTTTATAAAAAGAAAAAAAAGAAAGAATATAAACATTTGCCTTTGGGGTTTCCTCATAAGTGTAAGACATTCTCCATTGAAAGGTAACTAAGCTGATCCTTTTTTAAATTTAATGCTTGCAATATTGATTTCATATAAATTCGTTATTTACTGGTTTTAAGAACTTAAATTGGTGTTGAATGACTTTTATGTAGCATATTTTTATATATATATATATATATATATATATATATATATATATATATAATATATATTTAAAATATATATATATATATATATATAATATATACAAAATAAAATATATATATATATATGTACATATATATAGGTATTCATATATGTGTATAAGTGTATAAATAGGCATATGTATATTACACACACACACACACATAAGTGTGTATATATTTATGCATGTACATAATTTTGTGTGTGTGTGTGCATATTTGCGTATCTATATACAGGATTGTATATACATCTATTTATACAGACACACACACATACACACATATATTTTAGGAGCACATACATTGTGTATATATACATATATATACATATATATTCATATATACCTATTTATATTTACACAATAAATGTGAAATAGTGGTTACACTATCTCTTTCGTTCTTTAACCTTTTTTCACTCAAAATTCTCGGATTTTGTTTTTATCATTGTTATCATTCTCTCAGTCTCTCCCTCCTCCCTCTCTCTTTTAACCTCTATTTTTAACAGAATATAAAACAATGAAGTATCCATTATTACTATCGATTCCGTGGTGTAGTGCCCCATCACGAGTGCTTCACACGCCCAAGGTCCTTGGTTCGATCCCCAGCGGAAACAACGAAACAAAAATTTGAAGAATTTGACTCAACATGTCTTAGTGAAACAGCTGGTGATTTCTGCAGGGCCTGGGTTGCAGCATCCACGTCAAAGGATGACCATCCGAGCGGCATCCGAACGTCTGGGGCCCCCCGAGATTTTGAGGATGCCTGTTGCTATTGAATGAAAAGAAGATTGGGCGGATGCCCTATTTTATTATGGATATTACCTCTTTCTTTTTCCAGTATCCACAATTTAGTCTTTAAATTTAAAGGGCAGACCACATTAAAATGCCCAGTGCGCATTCCCCATCCGCATTTCAAGTACCCACAATCCCCAAAACCCCCGTAGACAGCCAGCACTAGTTTCCCCCACGAGGGATGCACGCCAGAGATCAGCCTGGTGTGGACCTTTTTCCCTTGATACTGAAGACACGATAAGGCGAGCGAGCAGAGTATCATGAGAGACGTACCATCCTTTCTGTGGACAGTGGAGAAATGCGTTATATAGTTTTCTTTATTTTTTCGCCGTTTTTCAGAGTCGAAAATTATTTTCCTCTTTTTCTCGTTCTCTCACTTTTTTCTTTCACCCCATACTCATACACATCCTCTCATCTATCCATCTATTTCTATCTTACTCCCTCCTTCTCTGTTACTCACACTCACCCTTCTTTTTTTTTTTTCTATCTTTATATCTGTCTCTCCATCAAACCCTTTCCCCCTCTCTATTTATCTCACTCTCAGACTGTCTATATAAACTTTCATTCCTTTCCCTTTATTCCTTTCATGCCATTTTCTCTCTTATTTCCGATCTTTTCACTCTCGCGACTTTTTGTCTATATACCCCTCTTTTTTTATCTCTCTTCACCCCCCCCCATTATCTTTCTCTCTTTTCTCCATCACTCACTCTCTTTTCACCCCCCCCCTCTCCCTCTCCCTCTTCTTTCCTCCCAAACTCCCGCCTTGCTCTTCCACACAAACTCTTTTCCCTTCTCGCCACCCCCTTTCTCTCTGTGTGTGACTTTTTCTATCTCTTTCCCTTTCCCCCTTTTTTGTCTATCTCTTTTCCCCCTTCCCCTCTTTCTCTTTTTTTTTTTGTTTCAGACACTATCTCTTTTCCCTCCCCCACCCCTTTTTCTCTCTGGGCTATGTACTCTCTGTCCCCCTCTTTTTTTTCCCTCCCGTTTTCCTCGCCCTTTCTTTTCTCTTCCACTGCTACTCCCCCCCCCTCTCTCTCTCATTCCCTCACTCCCTCTTCCTCTCCCTCTCTCCCTTCGCGTTCCTGCTGTTCTTGTTCATCCTAACGATCCACCGCTATCCACTCCATCCATGAGAAGCTGTTCAACACCTGTACACACCTGCCACTAATTGTGAGCGATGTTCACTCTGGTTCAGCGCACGTTTTTAAGTGATTCATTATGTTGGGAAATAGATTCAAATGGTAGATTACAAGACGGATGTA
>NC_091559.1:11211749-11214249 GCF_042767895.1 Penaeus vannamei | reverse complement strand
AAACAGTGCGAGAAAATTAACACTGGGAAATATGGCCGAAGAAATATGAAATGCAGAAAGATGGGGATTATTTATGGTCGAGGGTTACATTACTGCTGATTTTTGGACCCAAAATTTCGACAAAAGAATGTAGATTTGCAAACGAAGTGGTAAGGTTTTAAATAAACAATATGGCTTATTGGTATGTTTGAAATGCGTATTCTAATGGTATTGATGATTGGGGGTGTCTGTTAAGAGTATTGATAACAACGATAACCAGTGAGTATGCCAACAAGATATGAAAAAACAAGCTTTTTTTTCGGGGCTTTCTCATCTTAATGCTTTGTTGAGATAAGTAGGTAGACAAATAGAAAAAAAATGAGAGGGGGGTTTCCCATATTTAAACATACATACCCTTTTTATTTTTTTATAATATATTTTTTTCCCTATTGCAGGATATTTCAGGGAAACAGGTTTTTGAAGGAGCCAAGAAAAGAGTGATTTAAAAGGGATGGTAACTTATTTTTAATTTTAAAGGATTGGACATATTTCAGTGCAAGGGGTAGGTATAAAAGTAACGTTTAATGACATTTTACTCTCTTGGTGAAAGTACAAAACAAACATAGATATATGTAAAATTACATACACGAGTTTAATAAAACTGGTTTTTATAAAAGCTAAAATTTAGTTTTTAAGTAAAATTTTGCATATAGTAATGAAAATAAAGGCAGAGCAGGAACTGGGGAAGGAAGGAAAGAGGTTATATTGTTATATTGTCTTGTTTAGTGTTGTTTTCATTCCACTTTTCCTACTTCAGATAAGAAACACGAACTCACAGAAGAGAAGCAAAGGTCTGTTTGCAATGAGATTCGATTTAGTAAAACCCATGGTTGCAGAGTTTTGGGGCTTGCAATATAGAGCGAACTGCACTGTCTCCTCTTTACAGTAGCTTAATGTTTACCTTTATGATATGAAAGGTTTGTTGTCACTGTAGTTGATAATGTCATAAAAAAATGCTACTTGTAGTCCGGAATGAAAACAAACCAGACAGTATAGCTGCGAAGGTGAGAAATGCTACTACTGTTGCACTGTGACAGCCGGATCCTGTGCTAACATCTAGTGGAAGGGCATCTTTTGTTTTGGTATGAAATGCATTGTTGTAATTCACTGTGTTATCAGGTCATCTTGTTTACATTTCATTGTATTCTATTCAACTGAAACCTTTTTTTTCCTTTTTTACAAATTTTCTTTTGTACAGATATCGTTTTATATATTGTGTTAATATTCATTCACAGATTTGTTAAACGAATATTCTTTTAAACATAAACACTATTGTAAAAACATATATCGTAGCAACATATGTTGATTTTTAATTTTTTTTTCCCTTTTGAAAACGTACTGCGGTTGGTAAAAAAATGTTACTTGAACAAAAAATTATATGTGGAATTTATGATAAAAAACAAAATTTTTCAACAGGAATAATTGTGTAATTTAGTGTTTATTGTTGAAAAGGAATGTTAATTACTTTAGAGGTGATTGTAGCACTGAATCTACAAAAAGTTTCAGAGATTAAAACTGTAAAATTGTACTAAAGGAGCCTCTGATAAGATGCCTGAGATAAAAGAAAATAGATAGATAGAGAGAGAGAGAGAGAGAGAGAGAGAGAGAGAGAGAGAGAGAGAGAGAGAGAGAGAGAGAGAGAGAGAGAGAGAGAGAGAAAAGAAAGAAAGAAAGAGAAACAATGAGAGTGTTAATGAATTTTAAATTTTTACCCTTTAGCATCCCCACCCTGGAAAGAAAGAAAGAAAAAATCCGACTGTAGACTAGGAAACATCGAACATTTTTTATCCTAGTGCAAGTTAAAATCATAATTATCTATGGGGTAAATGAGAGTGCGAGAGAGAGAGGGTGGGGAAGGGAAAAATAAAAAAAAAAAGAGGAAAAGGGAGAATTAGGGAAAATATGGAAACGTAGACCAATAAAGAGGAAGGGGAAAAGGATAATATAAAAGGTTAACAAGAAGAAAAAGGGGAAAAAATAGCAAAAGGTAAGATAAAAGAGATGAAAGAGAAGAAAATGGTGACAAAAAAACAAAAGAGGGGGATGGGAAGGAGGCGAAAGGGGAAGCAAGACCCAGAAAAGTAGCAGAAAAGAGAGGGAAGCGAAAAGGTGGAAAACGAAGCAAACGAAAAGAGAAAGAAGGGTTGTAGATAAAGACGTAGATCGAAGAGAGACAAGAGGCTATGAGGCAGAAAAGGGAGAAAGAGAAAGGAGAAAAGGAGAAAGAGAAAGAAGAAAATAAACTTATGGCATAATCCGGAGTGTTTGTTCGTGTCTAGACTATATATAAATCGATCATAATAATTACTTTGGTTAAGTTTCTCGCCTACTTGATCGGCAAGAGTTCGATCCCCTGCCAATTCTGAAGAAGAAAAAATGTTTTATTTGATTATTATTCATTGTCTTTATTATTATCTACTTATTTTTAATTGTTTGCTATCTATTATTATTATTATTATTA
>NC_091559.1:11204249-11206749 GCF_042767895.1 Penaeus vannamei | reverse complement strand
AAAAACAGCGTTTCATGAATGTGAGAATATCCCAGTGCCAATAACCCCTTTTGCCTCATGTTCAGAATACATCCGCCGAAGATATGTTTGAGAGGTAGAATGGCGTTCTTGGTCGGAGCGAATTCGCAGGAACCTTTAAGCGGGGAAAACGGCATCTGGGAAAGGCGTTGCAGGAAGGCAGGGCGACCGAACGCGGGTCAGCTGCGGGAGACGGAAACGCCTCAGGCAATCAAAAGTGATGCAATTAACAGATTTATGAGCACTACTATTACTACTAAGACCACTACCGTGTATGATAACAGTGGCTATAACATTGGCAATAATGAGAGAGACACGTTTTGTAGATAAATAATTCAGAGATTTCTAAATTAGCAGGGGAAAATAAAAAAATAAAGGCGGCGTCAAATGCTCTCCGGGGTGAAGGTCTGCGCTGGGAGGACGCAGCCGGGGGAGATTCCCTGAATTATGTTTGCATTTTATTGCAAAGTCTTGATATAAAAATGGAAGTAACCTTTATAAGGGAAAATAGTTCCGATTACAGGATTTCATAAAGCTATGATTTCCCGGGGTGACGCCAAGAAAATTAACCTTTCATACCTCCCCCCCCTCTCTTTTTTATATCCCATCTCTCGGTCTTTCTTCCCCTTTATATATCTATCTATACTCAATCTTTTTCTTTCAAATATCAGAGCAATCTACATCATTTTTTTATTATTTCATTTTTTTTTTTACCTATCTATCTGTATATCTTTATTAGTTTTTTTTCTTCTTGATCCGATTCGGTTTTGCGAGTGTCCATAAAAGATAGTTGTGATCATTACGACTACCATTATTACTGTTGATGTGTTTTTTGTTACTGCTATTAAACTTGTTATGTAACATAGAAAATGGATGATGTCCAATCTGCTAATTCTACAACAATAGCTACTTCTACTGCTGCTATAACAAAAAAAATCCAGCTATTTTTTTATTAATATCCTTCCCTTTTTCTTTATGAGCGAGGGTTATTTTTTATTGTTATCTTCCCCCATTATCATTATGATAATATTCTTTTTTTTATTTTTATTATTTCATATATCTTATTATTCTCATTCTACCACTATCATCACCATTGTCATTGTTATGTTTTTGTAATGTCATCGTCATTATCATTGCCCCCGTAATGAAATGTCAAATTTTTATTATCAATTTCACTTTCACTTATTATTATCATCACTTTCGGGCCCTCGGTCCTCTTTGATGATGAGCCCAGGCGCTTCCACTGGCTCCTCTGTTTAGTACGATCATATGATGAATTATGATTTATCAATTTATTTCAATTATCATTGTCTTTCCTAAAAATATCGTCTTAATGATCATTGTTGATGCATTCACATTATCATAGTTATCTTACCATTATCATTTTTAATGACTCGTAAGATATAATATATTAACGGATATTGGAAATACTGAAGAAGCGTGTCTGTTTGTTATGCTCACGCGACGATCGACAGTTGGAATTGGTGTTCTTGGTCGGGGCGAATCTGAGAGAACCTGTGAAGGGAAATCAGCCTTGGAACAGGGTTTGGGGGAAAGCTGGGGAGCCAGCACATTAAGGGGATAGAAGATCGAAATCCCAATGGATATCAAAATGAAGAGAGAAATTCACAGAGCCTAATAGTACTATTAAAGCTACTAATTATGATAAAAGCAACAACAATAACATCAAAATAAAAAAATGATAAGATACACATGCGTCCCATGAAAAAAATCCAAAGATTTCTTTAAAAAACCGAGACAATAAAGGGAAAGGGGGCGTCAAATGCTCTCCAGGATGAAGGTCTTTTCGCCAAATTATCCGGGAAATTACATTTATTATTTATTACTTTGGCAAAGTTTTTCCCAAAAATGGATATGGCAAAAAGGGGAAAGCAAGTGATGGTGGTAATACTTATTAATGATATCATGCTTATTGTTATCAATGATGTATGCAATATTCTATATCATTTCTTTTATCACATCTATTGTTAAAGTAATAAGAGGTATATAGTCTAAAACCATTGCATAATTCCTTATCATTATATTATCATCGTTGCTATTTTTGTCATATTATCAGAATCATTATTATCAATTTTGTGATTTCCTTATCGGTATCAATATCATTATCATTACTATATCTTAAACATTAGTGGTAGTCACAGTCGCATTTGTTTATTGCCATAACAGTCATTGTCATTATAAAAACAAATGGGGGAAAATAACCTAATAAATAAACATTGTGTATATCATAAGATATACACAAAGAACAACAGCAAAAATCCTTCTATGGATAAGTATTTTTCTATGCTATTTCATTCCAAGTCTCCATGGTGTAGCGGGAATGACTCGGTGTTTGCAGTGATTACGAATTTTAATGTGTACAAGTATGTGCTTTTTTTCGTTAATGATTTTACCCTTTCTCATGATGAATTTAATTTTCTAAATATATTGACCCATGAATATATAGGTTGTAATGGGGAAA
>NC_091559.1:11190129-11195129 GCF_042767895.1 Penaeus vannamei | reverse complement strand
TATTATTATTACCATCATCACGGTCATTGTTGTTTTATTATCATTAGTATTACTATCATTATTATTAGCATTATTACTATTATTATCTTTATTATCATGATTTTCATCATTATTTCTACCATTATTATCGTTACCATTATTGTTATCGTTACCATTATTGTTATCATTATTATTTCTACCATTATTATCGTTATCATTATTATTATCATTATTGATATCATTGTTTTTATTATTATTATCATTATTGTTATTATGATAATTATTATCATATGTCAGTTGCTCTATTTTTCTCTTTCTATCTTTCCGTTTTCTAATCTATCTATACATCTTTTTATCTAGTTTGTTCCATCTTTTAGCCTTATCAGTGATTGATTAACAGTATATTATTAAAGAGAAAAAAAATCCATATAAAACGCAGAGTTTCGATCCACGGTCCTCCGGGTTATGAGCCCGGCGCGCTTCCATTGCGCCACCCTGCTAACTTAAAGTGATTTGAGAGAGATGAACTTATAAAGCAGAAACCATCATCATCATAATTCTTTAGATTCTCTGCCCTTAGCATCATGTTTACTGTTTTATCATCCTTTTTTCACTTTCAATTTTCTGAATATGATTCTATTGTTACTGTCACATAATAATTATTATTGCTTATATTATTATCCTATTACTGTTATTATTATCATCATATTCCTCTATTATTAGGATCCTTATGATTGCCAATTATTTCTATCCCCATTAGATATAATTATCATTATCATTATCAACATTATCTTTATCATAGCCATTGTTATTATTATTTATATTGTCATTAGTATCTCTATTATTACTGTGTTCATTATTGCTATTATTGTCATTATCATAATCATTTTCATTATCAGTATCATTATCCTTGTGAATATCATCATTATCATTATTATTACTATCCTTTTTATTATCATTATTATTACTATCATTTTTATCAGTATTATTATCATCATTATCATTACTACTACCGTTGCTATTAGTATCATCATTAATTTCTTCATTATTATCTTTATCATCATTATCATTATCAAGATTAAAATCATCATTGTTATTATCATCATGATGGTCATTATCAGTATAATCATTATTATATGTTATCATTATTATCATCATCATTGGCATTATTTTCATCATTACTATTATAATTATCATTATTTTCATTATTTTCATATAGGCCTCTTATGTAACCTTGTTACTTGCTTTTCATATTTCTTCTTTGTCTTTTCTTTTCCTTTTTCATTATTTGCACATTTTACTTTATTGTTTTGATCATAGTTTCTTACGCCTTTGATTCTTACCTGCGGGGAGGCAGGATTTTTGTTTTATTATATTTGAATGCTATTTGATCGCGGCTGAATGGGGAAAGAAATTACGAGAAGCTGTTTATAGCCAGGTAATACACAGAGATAAAGAGGGGGAAATAACGAAGAAAACAAGACAAAAACAGATATACATCATAGGCCTATATGAAAAGGAAAAAGGAAAGGAAACGAGAATTCAGAGATTATCGGTCAAGGCAGGAAATTAGAGAGAAAATGGGGAAACGGGGAAAGAGGAATTAGCAAAAATATCAAATAGACGATAAGGGAAAAATGTTAGAAAGACAAAAAGCAAAAGAAAAGAAAAAACAAAAATGATGAACAAAGGGGTTAAAAAACTGAGTGAGTTTAGAAAGAATAGACAGAGAAAATGGAAATCAAGAATGTAATTAAGAAATGAGAAAAGGGCAAGACCATCAGAAGACAACGATTTAAGGAAGGAAGAAAAGAGATAGGAAGAGCGAAGAAAAGCATTTAAAGAGAGATTTTCCTTTTTTTCTTTATTTTTTATCTATTTTTTCCATTTATTAAGGAAGACTTTTCAACACTTCCCTTCTCGCGGTCCGAGATGGGCAGCGCAGAGGATCATTATTATCGTTGTTATTTTCATTGCTATTATTATCATCATTGCCATCATTATGATTGTGATTATCATCATTATGATTATTATCAATATTATAGTTATCATCATTATCATTACTATTTCTATCATTATCATTATTACTATCATTATTATTATAAATTTATCATTATCATAATTATAACTATTATTACAATCATTGTCATTATTAGTAGTATCATCATTGTTACTATCATTGTTTTTATACAGTTTTCATATAACAACATGGAGTTTATATAGTTTTTTACCATAATCATTATCATTATTAATATTCTTATCTTTATCATCATCATCAATATTATTATGAACGATATAAATGATGAATATTTCTTTTCCTAATGTTTTTATGCAATTACTGGGCAATGAGACAGACAGAGAGAGAGGGAGAGAGAGAGAGAGAGAGAGAGAGAGAGAGAGAGAGAGAGAGAGAGAGAGAGAGAGAGAGAGAGAGAGAGAGAGAGAGAGAGAGAGAGAGAGAATGAGAGAGAGAGGGTGGGGGGAGAGAGAGAGAGAGAGAATAACGAGATTGTAAAAACGAGAGAGAGAGGATATGGGGAGACAGAGAGCGAGCGTGAAAGATGGAGAGAAAGAGAATGGTGTAAGCGTAGTAATGAAAGGGATTATAAAATTACCAAGCGTTTCCTCTCGAGGTCGAACCGAGAATCTTGCGTGTGAACCGAACATGACAAACGAGAATTTCAACATCTTTGTGATAATAACGGATAATAACTGTCATTCCTAACCATCTGTGCAAAACCTCGACCTAAGAGAGAAAATCAATCGAAACATTTTATTTTTCAAGGATGCTTAATGATCACCGGATGTCAGCGAGGACCGAAATGAAAAATCTTCCAAAAGGAGAATAAAAAAAAAAAAAAAAAAAAAAAAACACTAGCGGGTCTCCTGCCGTGCAGTACATCTGCATCCTTCAATATCTAATTGTTTACCCTGTTATTGTTGTAGTTTTATAAAAAGAAAGAAAGAAAGAATATAAACATTTGCCTTTGGGCTTTCCTCATAAGTGTAAGACATTCTCCATTGAAAGGTAACTAAGATGATTCTTTTAATTCAATGTTTGCAATATTGATTTAGATATCATTCATTATTTATTAAATAGGTGTTGAATAACTTTTATGTAGCATATTATATATATATATATATATATATATATATATATATATATATATATATATATATATATATATATATATATATATATATATATATATATACATATATATATATATATATATATGTACATATATATAGGTATTCATATATGTGTATAAGTGTATAAATAGGCATATGTATATTACACACACACACACACATAAGTGTGTATATATTTATGCATGTACATATATGTGTGTGTGTGTGTACATATTTGCGTATCTATATACAGGATTGTATATACATCTATTTATACAGACACACACACATACACACATATATATAGGAGCACATACATTGTGTATATATACATATATATACATATATATTCATATATACCTATTTATATTTACACAATAAATGTGAAATAGTGGTTACACTATCTCTTTCGTTCTTTAACCTTTTTTCACTCATATTCTCGGATTTTGTTTTTATCATTGTTATCATTCTCTCAGTCTCTCCCTCCTCCTCTCTCTCTTTCAACCTCTATTTATAACAGAATATAAAACAATGAAGTATCCATTATTACTATCGATTCCGTGGTGTAGTGCCTATCACGAGTGCTTCACACGCCCAAGGTCCTTGGTTCGATCCCGAGCGGAAACAACGAAACAATATTTTGAAGAATTTGACTCAACATGTCTTAGTGAAACAGCTGGTGATGCTGCAGTGACCTGGATTGCAGCATCCACGTCAAAGGATGACCATCCGAGCGGCATCCGAACGTCTGGCGCCACCGAGATGTTAGAGGATGCCTGTTGCTTCTTAATGAACAGAAGATTGGTCGGATGCCCTATTTTATTATGGATATTACCTCTTTCTTCTCCAGTATCCACAATTTAGTCTAATTAACGTCAGACCACATTCAAAATGCCCAGTGCGCATTCCCACATCCGCATTTCAAGTACCCACAATCCCCACACCCACGTAGACAGCCAGCACTAGTTTCCCACACGAGGGATGCACGCCAGAGATCAGCCTCGGTGTGGACCTTTTCCGTTGATACTGAAGACACGATAAGGCGAGCGAGCAGTAGTATCATGAGAGACGTACTATCCTTTCTGTGGACAGTGGAGAAATGCGTTATATAGTTTTCTTTATTTCTTCGCCGTATTATCAGAGTCGATAATTATTTTCTCTTTTTCTCGTTCTCTCACTTTTACTTTCACTCTCTTACTCATACACATCCTCTCTATCTATCTATCTATTTCTATCTTACTCCCTCCTCTCTCTGTTACTCACACTCACCCCTTCTCTTTTTTTCTATCTAAATATCTGTCTCTCCATCACCTTCCCTCTCTCTATTTATCTCACTCTCAGACTGTCTATATATCTTTCATTCCTTCCTTCATTCCTTTCATGCCATCTCTCTCTCTTATTTCCGATCTTTCTCACTCTCGCGACTCTTTGTCTATATACCTCTCTTTTTATATCTCTCTTCACCCTCCCCCCTATCTATCTTTCTCTCTTTCTCCATCACTCACTCTCTATTTCACCCTCCCCCTCTCCCTCTCCCTCTTCTTTCCTCGCAAACTCCCGCCTCACTCTTCCACACACACTCTCTCCCTTTTCACCACCCCCTTCTCTCTGTGTGTGACTTTTTCTATCTCTTTCCCTCCCTCTTTCTGTCTATCTCATTCCCTCTCTCTCTTTCTCTTTCTTTTTCTCTCTTTCAGACACTATCTATTTCTCCCTCCCCCACCATTTTCTCTCTCTGTCTATGTACTCTCTGTCCTCTCTTTCTTTCCCTCTCCGTTTCTCTCGCCCTCTCTCTCTTTCACTGCTACTCCCCCCCCTCTCTCTCTCATTCCCTCACTCCCTCTTCCTCTCCCTCTCTCCCTTCGCGTTCTTGCTGTTCTTGTTGATCC
>NC_091559.1:11182629-11185129 GCF_042767895.1 Penaeus vannamei | reverse complement strand
TAATTATGCGAAAGAAAGAAAAAATGCGAAAAATAGAGAAAACTGGCTAACAAAACAGAAAATAAAGCGAATACAAGTGAAAAGAAGGAAACGTGTTAAATGAGAAAATGCGAAAGTAGAAAATGTGTCAAAACTGCGACGAAAATGCTACTTAAGAAAACAGTGCGAGAGAGAGATTAACACTGGGAAATATGGCCGTAAGAAATATGAAATGCAGAAAGATGGGGATTATTTATGGTCGAGGGTTACATTACTGCTGACTTTGGACCCAAAATTTCGACAAAAGAATGTAGACTCGCAAACGAAGTGGTAACGGTTTTAAATAAACAATATGGCTTATTGGTATGTTTGAAATGCGTATTCTAATGGTATTGATGATTAGGGGTGTCTGTTAAGAGTATTGATAACAACGATAACCAGTGAGTATGCCAACAAGATATGTAAAAAAACAAGCATTTTTTTCAGGCTTTCTCATCTTAATGCTTTGTTGAGATAAGTAGGTAGATAGATAGAAGGAAAATGAGAGAGGGAGTTTCCATATTTAAACATACATACCCTTCTACTTTTTTATATATAGATTTTTTTCCTATTACAGGATATTTCAGGGAAACAGGTTTTTGAAGGAGCCAAGAAAAGAGTGATTTAAAAAGGATGGTAACTTATTTTTAATTTTAAAGGATTGGACATATTTCAGTGCAATGGTAGGTATACAGTAACGTTTAATGACATTTTACTCTCTCGGTGAAAGTACACACACAAGACATAGATATATGTAAAATTACATACACGAGTTTAATAAAAGTGGTTTTTATAAAAGCTAAAATTTAGTTATAGTAAAATTCTTTCATATAGTAATGAAAATCAAGACAGAGCAGGAACTGGGGAAGGAAGGAAAGAGGTTATATTGTTATATTGTCTTGTTTAGTGTTGTTTTCATTCCACTTTGCCTACTTCAGATAAGAAACACGAACTCACAGAAGAGAAGCAAAGGTCTGTTTGCAATGAGATTCGATTTAGTATAATCATGGTTGCAGAGTTTTGGGGCTTGCAATATAGAGCGAATTGCACTGTCTCCTCTTTACAGTAGCTTGATGTTTACCTTTATGATATGAAAGGTTTGTTGTCACTGTAGTTGATAATGTCATAAAATAAAAAATGCTACTTGTAGTCCGGAATGAAAACAAACGAGACAGTATAGCTACGAAGGTGAGAAATGCTACTACTGTTGCACTGTGACAGCCGGATCCTGTGCTAACATGTAGTGGAAGGGCATCTTTTGTTTTGGTATGAAATGCATTGTTGTAATTCACGGTGTTATCAGGTCATCTTGTTTACATTTCATTGTATTCTATTCAACTGAAACTTTTTTTTTCCTTTTTTACAAATTTTCTTTTGTACAGATATCGTTTTATATATTGTGTTAATATTCATTCACAGATTTTTAAAACGAATATTCTTTTAAACATAAACACTATTGTAAAAACATATATCGTAGCAACATATAAAAGTTGCATGTTAATTTATTTTTGCCTTTGAAAACGTACTGCGGTTGGTGAAAAAAATGTTACTTGAACAGAAAATTATGTGGAATTTATGATAGAAACAAAATTTTGTCTAACAGGAATAATTGTGTAATTTAGTGTTTATCGTTGACACGGAATGTTAATTACTTTAGAGGTGATTGTAGTACTGAATCTACAAATAGCTTCAGAGATTAAAACTGTAAAATTGTACTAAAGGAGCCTCTGATAAGATGCCTGAGATAGATAGAGAGATAGATAGATAGAGAGAGAGAGAGAGAGAGAGAGAGAGAGAGAGAGAGAGAGAGAGAGAGAGAGAGAGAGAGAGAGAGAGAGAGAGAGAGAGAAAGAAAGAAAGAAAGAGCACAATGAGAGTGTTAATGAGATTTTAAATTTTAGCCTTAGCATCCCCAGCCTGGAAAGAAAGAAAGAAAAAAAATCCGACTGTAGACTAGGAAACATCGAACATTTTTTATCCTAGTGCAAGTTAAAATCATAATTATCTATAGAGAGTAAATGAGAGTGCGAGAGAGAGAGGGTGGGGAAGGGAAAAAATAAAAAAATAAAAAGAGGAAAAGGGAGAATTAGGGAAAATATGGAAACGTAGACCTAATAAAGAGGAAGAGCGAAAGATAATATAAAAGGTTAACAAGAAGAGAAAGGGAAAATAGCAAAAGGTAAGATAAAAGAGATGAAAGAGAAGAAAATGGTGACAAGAAACAAACAGAGAGGGATCGGAAGTGAGGCGAAAGGGGAAGCAAGAGCAGTAGAAAAGTAGCAAAAAAGAGAGGGAAGCGAAAAGGAGGAAAACGAAGCAAACGAAAAGAGAAAGAAGTGTTGTAGATAAAGACGTAGATTGAAGAGAGGCAAGAGGCCATGAGGCAGAAAAGGGAGAAAGAGAAAGAGAATGAAGAAAATAAACTTATGGCATAATCCGGAGTGTTTGTTCGTGTCTAGGCTATATAAATCGATCATAATAA
>NC_091559.1:11175129-11177629 GCF_042767895.1 Penaeus vannamei | reverse complement strand
ATTTTCCCTAATAAAGGCAAACACAATTTCAGTTCTTATCATTTTCATCATTTTCAGAGCTACAGTAAAAGCTAATATCTGGATGTTCATTATAGTGGTAATTAAGCAGCATGTAACTATTTCTATTTCTTTATCCTTTATCGCACCATTGTGATTATCACCATTATAATTAATTCCTGTTCTTCAGTCATCTTACGAAAATCAATAGATGACAGGAACAACAGCGTTTCATGAATGTGAGAATATCCCAGTGCCAGCATATCTCTCGCCTCATGTTCAGAATACATCCGCCGAAGATATGTTTGTAGAGGTAGAATCGGCGTTCTTGGTCGGAGCGAATTCGCAGGAACCTTTTAAGCGGAAATCGGCATCTGGAACGGCGTTGCAGGAAGGCAGGGCGACCGAACGCGGGTCAGCTGCGGGAGACGGAAACGCCTCAGGCAATCAAAAGTGATGCAATTAACAGATTTATGAGCACTACTATTACTACTAAGACCACTACCGTGTATGATAACAGTGGCTATAACATTGGCAATAATGAGAGAGACACGTTTTGTAGATAAATAATTCAGAGATTTCTAAATTAGCAGGAAAGTAAAAGTAAAGGCGGCGTCAAATGCTCTCCGGGATGAAGGTCTGCGCCGGTGAGGACGCAGCCGAGAGATTCCCTGAATTATGTTTGCATTTTATTGCAAAGTCTTGATATAGCGAGATGGAAGTAACCATTATAAGGTACCATAGTTTTGATTACAGGATTTCATAAAGCTATGATTTCCCGTGTGTGACGCCACGAAAATTAACCTTTCATACCTCCCCCCCCCCCCTCTCTTTATATATCTATCTCTCGGTCTTTCTTCCCTTCATATATCTATCTATACTCAATCTTATTCTTGCAAATATCAGAGCAATCTACATCATTTTTTTATTATTTCATTTTTGTTTACCTATCTATCTGTATATCTTTATTACGTTTTTTTTCTTCTTCATCCGATTCGTGTTTAGCGAGTGTCCATAAAAGATAGTTGTGATCATTACGACTACCATTATTACTGTTGATGTAAGTAGTGCTGTTACTGCTATTAAACTTGTTATGTAACAGAAAATGGATGATGTTACTAATGCTGCTAATTCTACAACAATAGCTACTTCTACTGCTGCTATAACAAAAAAGTCCAGCTATTTTTTTATTAATATCCTTCCCTTTATTTTATGAGCGAGGGTTATGTTGTTATTGTTATCTTCCTCATTATCATTATGATAATATTCTTTTGTTATTTTTATTATTTCATATATCTTATTATTCTCATTCTACCACTATCATCACCATTGTCATTGTTAGTGTTATTTGTAATGTCATCGTCATTATCATTGCCCTCGTAATGAAATGTCATTATTATTATTATCAATTTCACTTTCACTTATTATTATCATCACTTTCGACCCTCGGTCCTCTAGATGATGAGCCCAGCGCGCTTCCACTGCGCTCCTCTGCTGAGTACGATCATATGATGAATTATGATTTATCAATGATTTCAATTATCATTGTCTTTCCTAAAACTATCGTCTTAATGATCATTGTTGATGCATTCACATTATCATAGTTATCGTTACCATTATCATTTTTATGACTCGTAAGATATAATATATTAACGGATATTAAGGAAATACTGAAGAAGCGTGTCTGTTTCGTTATGCTCACGCGACGATCGACAGTTGGAATTGGTGTTCTTGGTCGGGGCGAATCTGAGAGAACCTGTGAAGGGAAATCAGCCTTTGGAACAGCGTTGGGGGAATGCTGGGCAGCCAGCATGCATTAAGCGGTATAGAAGATCGAAATCCCAATGGATATCAAAATGAAGAGAGTAGTTCACAGAGCCTAATAGTACTATTAAAGCTACTAATTATGATAAAAAAGCAACAACAATAACATCAAAATAACAACAATGATAAGATACACATGCGTCCCATGAATAAATAATCCAAAGATTTCTAAAACACCGAGACAATAACAGTGAAGGTGGCGTCAAATGCTCTCCAGGATGAAGGTCTTTGCGCCGTAAATTATCCCGTAAATTACATTTATATTTCATTACTAGGCACCGTTTTCCAAATATGGATATGGCAAGGTGAAAGCAAGTGATGGTGGTAATACTTATTAATGATATCATGCTTATTGTTATCAATGATGTATGCAATATTCTATATCATTGTTTTCGATCACATCTATTGTTAAAGTAATAAGAGGTATATAGTCTAAAACCATTACATAATTCCTTATCATTATATTATCATCGTTGCTATTTTTGTCATATTATCAGAATCATTATTATCAATTTTGTGATTTCCTTATCGGTATTAATATCATTATCATTACTATATCTTAAACATTAGTGGTAGTCATAGTCGCATTTGTTTATTGCCATAACAGTCATTGTCGTTATAAAAACACATGGGGGAAACTAACCTAATAAACAAACAAACTGATCATAAGATATACACA
>NC_091559.1:11165129-11167629 GCF_042767895.1 Penaeus vannamei | reverse complement strand
AAGAGAGAGTGAGTGAGTGAGTGTATATGTGTGGAGGGGGGGCGAGAAAATAATTGTTCATTCTAAATAAGCTCTTCCATTTCAATTCTCCTTTCACTTTCCTACATATTTTTTTATCGCATTCTCTCACTCACTTATTCGCTCTTCCCCTCCCCTTTCTTCCTTCCTTAACCAATCACCTTCTGATGGTCTTGCCTTTTTTTCATTTCTTAATTTCATTCTCGATTTCCATTTTCTCTATTCTTTCTTGCCTCTCCCAGTCCTTTAAACCCTTCTGTTCATCATCTTTTTTTGTTTTCTTTCCTTTTACTTTTTTGTCTTTCTGACATTTCTCCCTTATCATCTGTTTGATATTTCTGTTAATTCCTCTTTCCCCGTTTCCCCATTTTCTGATTTCCTGCCTTCACCGATAATCTTTGAATTCTCGCTTCCTTTTCCTTTTCCTTTTCACATAGGCCTATGATGTATATCTGTTTTTTTCTTGTTTTCTTCGTTATTTCCCCCCTCCTTCTCTGGAACAAACTAGATAAAAAGATGTATAGATTTATTAGAAAACGGAAAGATAGAAAGAGAAAAATAGAGCAACTGACATATGATAATGATTATCATGATAACAATAATGATAATAATAATAAAAACAATGATATCAATAATGATAATAATAATGATAACGGTAATAATGGTAAAATAATAATGACAATGATGATAATATTAATGATAATAATAGTAATAATGATGATTTTAATTATAGTAATACTAATGATAATAAATAAATACTAATACTAATGATAATAAAAAAATGACCATGATGATGGTAATAATCATAACAACGACGAAAATTTTAATAATTATGATAATGATGTTGATAATGGTAAAAAAAGGATAAAAATGATGATGGTAAAATGGGAAAGGTTAAGGGTCTACCCCTTTCCCATTTCACTAATCCCTGCTCTACTGCATTTGCTTCCCTCTTTTCCCTTACCCCTACCATGCTTTCCTATAACACACTCCAATCTTTGACATCTAGCTCCTCCCCCCCCCCACCCCTCTTCCCGGATGCTTCTCCTATTTTCCAAACGTCCATCTCTCTTTTCCCTAAACATTGTTCCTATTCCTTCCCCAGCGACATACAATGTAATTCACTCAATCGCCCTACCCCTTAACCCTCCCCTTGCTGCTAAACTTTGCTCTACTTCACTTATTTTCTTCTTTTCCCTTTTCATTACCATACTATCCTATAACGCTCTCTAATTTCTGACATGTAACACATTTTATCGTAATCTTTAACTCCTCTTTAGCATTTCCGGCACAACACTTTAACATAGTGTTGCATGACCTTTGATTTTTATTATTTTTTTTTTTTTGACGATTGAACAATGAAAACATTATGAGTTATTTTATACAACGAACATATTTTTTCCTTTTTTAACGTATTCACATCTTTATAAAGAAAGTTGAACACAAAAGCAACACAAAAAATGCAGGTAAAACAGATTGTCCTGAGAGGAAAAAAATGTTTATTAATCACCAACGCGAGTACAACCTTGTGCTGTTTCAGTCATCCTTAGTACATATATCAATGTAGTCTTTTTTATAGAAATGTATTCATACAGTTCTAATTACTTTGAAATACTTGATTTTGTTTTGTTGTTTTGCAAAGGGTGCTAGGGGAGGGGGAGGGGGAGGTGGAGGGGGAGGGGGAGAGGGAGGAGGGGGAGGGGGAGGGGAGGGGGAGGGGGAGGGGGAGGGGAGGGAGGAGGAGGAGGGGGAGGGCAGAGCGCATGGCTTCGATTTCTACCGTAATATCCTCAGATAAAAAATATCAGTGCTATGTATATATTTCATTACAAAACATCTGTCCTCTGCATGGATGGTATGGATTGAATTGTATTGCAATTGGAAGAAATAGGAAATGTTATCACAATTGCAATGAATATTGCGAAATGCCAACAAACTTAGAAGCTTGAAATGAACAAACAAAGAGAGGAATGTATGCATGAGAATATCTATCATTTACTGGAAGAGTGTCAGTGTTTGTTCATTTCAAGCTTCTAAGTTTGTTGGCATTTCGCACTATTCATTGCAATTTGTTTTACCTGCATTGTTTGTGTTACTTTTATGTTCAGCTTTCTTTATAAAGATGTGATTACGTTAAAAAAGGAAAAATTATGTTCCTTGTATAAGATAACTCCTAGTGTGTTCATCGTTCTATCGTCAAAAAAAATAAAAATCAAAGGTTAAGGCTTGAAACAAATGAATGTGCTTGACATCAAAGGTCATACAACGCCATGTTAAAGTGTTGCGCCGGAAATGCTAAAGAGTAGATAAAGATTACGATAAAATGTGTTAGATGTCAGAAATTAGAGAGCGTTATAGGATAGCGTCGTAATGAAAAGGGAAAAAAGAGAATAAGAGAAGTAGAGCAGAGATTAGTAGAAAATGGAGGGTTAAGGGGTAGGGCGATTGAGTGAATTGCAGTGTATGTCACTGGGGAAGGAAT
>NC_091559.1:11155784-11164629 GCF_042767895.1 Penaeus vannamei | reverse complement strand
ATTTTCTTCCTACATAGCAGGCAGGAGTGCTATTCGTATTGTCAACATCACTCTTCCATATCATCACACTAAAAAAAAATATATGGAGTTTTTAACCATTCACAGCACTTTTTTCTCTCTAAGAGCAAATGTGAGAAAAAGATGGAATTTTCTGGAGCAGAGCGTGGTTTCGATCCCCGGTCCTCCGGGTTATGAGCCCGGCGCGCTTCCACTGCGCTGCCCTGCTTATTAAATTACGCTCCAGAATGACCAGTTGTGGAGATATCTTTATTAACATTATCCTTGTTGTTATTGCTAAAGCTATCGCCCTAATCATAATCACATATTATCACGTTTATCATTGTAATCATTATCATTATTATGCCTCGTGTTCAGAATATATGTGGCCTAAGATATAGTTAAAGATTAACATATATTGATGAAATACTGATGACGTGTGCCTGAACCACTCTGCTTCCTGTGACAAACGATTGGCAGAATTTGTGTTCTTGGACCGAGCGAATTTGCGATTCACAATCCTCCCCGAACTGCCAAATCTGCGCCGCCATTCCTTCCTGTGCGCAGAACCCGGATGTTGCGTCATGTTTCCTTCAGCAATCCCGCTCCGAGACGCTTTCCTATGCTTTTCTTAGCATGAGTTAACGTGTCTCAGCCTCATTTCTTCATCCTTACAACTGCTATCACCTTAAGGCTTGCTGATCGCGGCCATTTGTTCCGCAGGAGAGAAGGGCGGAGAAGCGGGAGGGAAAAGCTCGTATGAATCGGCATCAACTACTACCACTGTTATCTTTCTCGATTAATACCTTGACAACAGTGTGCTTAATCTCTGACTTTGGCCAAGATGATTTAATTGAAATCTGGTAATACTCAGCAATTGCTTTCCAGTCATCTTTTCTTATTTTAACTAAACTTGACAAAGATGGATTACTGACAAAGTCTGCTAAATCAAACTTAGCCATCATGAGTCACTGGTCACTACAAACTCAACAAAATATGTTTCAAAGTTTCAAAGAACATATGAAATAATAATCAGTAATCACATGCAAATTAGCATATAATACACTTGTAGCTAAATCAAATCATCTCAAATTGGTCAGGTCAGGCCCCCATGTCATACAACTTTCCTCTGGTTTTACTCAGTCTAGGGATATCCAGAGGAGTATGAACTAAAGCATCACGGGCATTTCCAAGGTTAATTAACTTATCTTACATCATTTTTAAGAAATGACTCTTATTTCAGCAAAGATAATTAAACACAGGGAAAATGTTAACAATTATAGATTTAATGTTATTCCCTTAAATATAACGTAGAACTCCTTACACAAACCCTGTTTATATAATGATGTGAAACAAAAGTATAAATAAAATTAATAAAGCAGTAATGAATATCACGACAATGTTGTTAGTCTTTGACAGGACACGTGATCATGTTTAAATCACATTTCATTGAATAAATGTCAAAACAATATCCACACATGTATTATGAAAATATCACTGAGACTTTCAACTATTCTGCTGGAGTCCTGGTTATGCTTGACAAATGAAATTAGGGTAAATTCACGCAATACAAAATAAGATACAAATCTTACGTCAAACCCAGGCCGCCATGATCCACTGACAACCTGCAAACATTCAAATCAAAACGAACTAAACTTTGTTTATGCCAATGTGACAATTACTAATACATTTCATATTAAGTAATTTTACTTTATCCCAAATAATTATGAAACCATTCACATTTACACAAGTAAGTTCCAATAGACTACATAAGCATTTACGAATGCAAAAGAACGAAAACGTATTCAACGTGACCAAAGAAAACGGTTAATTCACCTTAGACTTAACTATATCACATTCTTTATGAATTTCCTTATCATTTTACATAATAACTATATGACACTACACAACTGAGGCTAATATCATCTACATTTTCAATATAGGTGATTGCTGTCATTATCATTGTTACCGATTAATTATTATCAAGCCATCGTGATTGTCACCACCATTACCATTACGTTCTTTATATAGCATCACAATTGTCATTATCAGTATAACCAAGTCTATCGCTACAATTGTTATCTAATTTTCACTTTCATTGTCAACATAATAATTTATCTATCATTATCATGCAGTTGCCAAATAGTGCAATAACATTGCTAATTTGTATCATCTTATCAACGAGGGTTTCTTTCTTTTATTCTCTTCCTCACCATCAAATATCATCAAGTACATTATCATTATTATCATCATTATTATCATCTTTAGCATTTCTACTACTACTGCTTTTATAATTGACTTCTTATTTCACCTGGACGTTGTTCGCATTATCGTCATCATGCCTATTCCATATCATAAAGAAGAAGGAAAACTACAGTTTACAGTTAATCACAAATGCTCTTCGGGATGAAGGTTTGTGCGCCGATGAGGATACAGGCGAGAGATTCCGTGAATTATACTTGCATTGAGAGAGAGAGAAGAGACTGAGAAGAGGAGAGGGGGAGAAGAGAGAGAAAGAGAGATTATTGTTTTCAATTACGTACGCATAATCTGTATTAATGTTGATTTCATTACTCATATCATTATGGTTAGAGCACAATTATATATTCTAAAATCTTTGTTATATTTTCTTTTATTATTTTTCATAATCGTTGTTGTTATTATGATAAATCCTCTTTCTTATTGTTACTATCATCGTTATAATCAACATTATCCTTTTCTTATCAGTAACAAAAGCATTATTATTGTTATATCGTTCTTACATTTGTTCATTGTTCCTACTTTTATAATCCTTTTTAGAATGTTATTATTGCAGTTATCATTACCATTATCATAATCATTATTGTTATGTAAAGTTATCTTTTGAATAAACTAGTGTGTTATGAATGTGCGATGTAGGCTTACAAATAACAGCCTTTTTTCTACACGATTACAATTCTCAATGACTTGCTGTTTAAGGCAATTGCAACTTTTAAAGTGTACAGGTATGTATGTTTCCTTCGTAAATGTTTTCACTCTTGTTCATGATGAATATAATTCTTTATATAAATGGTCTTCATGAATATATAGGTTGTAATATATTCTATCATCAATAAGAACATTAAAAATGATAGGCCTACTAAAGATCCCCGTGTAGTTGATTGACAAGCGACAATAGTTCGTTTTCTATCATTCGCGTCTAATTCCCTTGGAGTGAAATTCAATGCAGTTACTGTAATGTACGTAGATTAGACGATAACATTTTCAGTGATGAGAAACATTTTGTTCATTAATATCATTGTTTTTTTTTTAGAAGAAAATGGTCTTTATGTGTCTACCTTTCTAAAAACTCTCCACCTTTCTCCCTCTCTATATAATTATATGCATATCTCATTTTCTCGTTTTCTTTATCTTTCTATATTTCTCTTTCTCTGCCTGTCGCCTCTCTCTCTCCGCCCTTCTTTCTCTTTTTCTCCAGCTATCTCTTACTCTGCGTGTGTGTATGTGCCTCTCCCTCTTTGCTTACGATAAATATAATATTTTGTTGAAGAAGAAACGTATATGGACTAGATTTTATTGTTTCCTTTGGGAATAGATGCTGTGTTCACTTATATTTCCAGTATCATTGTGTCCTTTCCAGCAAAATCTGTTTTTGGGAGTGTTTCTCTTTTCGTTTCCTCTCTTTCTCTGCATCTCTTTTTCTTTCCACTTCCCTCCCCCCTCTCTCTCTCTGTCTCCCTCTCTCAATCTTTTGCTGATGTTATAACCATATTTACGATCTATTTTTGTGGGCTTTAATTCTTACTGTGTTACACTTGTAGGGAGTCAACCTTCATTTGATATGTTTATTATTTATTTAATTACATCTTCACGATGTTTATCTGCCATTGCCTTATTTTACCATGCAAGTATTGAAATCATTTTAAAGTCAAGGTCAAAAATAGCCAACGTCAGTGGATAAGAGCATGAGAGAGAGTGAGAGAGAGTATGTGATTGAGTGAGTGAGTGAGTGAGTGAGTGAGTGAGTGAGTGAGAGAATTATTGTTATCAATGATGTATGTATATTCTAATCATTGTTGATTTGATTACTTTTATTGCTAAATTAACAACAGATATATAATCTAAAACCATTACAAAATCACTTATCTTTATATTATCATCGCTGTTACTTTTGTCTTATTATCAGAATCATTATCATTTTCAACTTCGAGATTTCCTTGTCAGTATCAATCTCTTAACCATCGCTATATGTTTTTTTATCATTAGTTGTAGTATTAGTGGTATTTGTTTATCGCCATAGCACTCATTGTCATTATTAAAACACATGAGGGGAAAGTAACCTAATCCGAGAAAGCCTGCTTCCAGTATCATCCTTATACAAACTTACGGGATGGAATAGCAGTGGAAAATAGCTGAATAAACAAAGAAACGAACAAACTTACAAGATATATATAAACAAACACTCACCTCAAAAAAATCCTTCTCTGGGTAATTATTTCTTCTACCACCTTTTCTTTGAAGTCTCCGTGGTGTAACGGTAACGCAGCCGCCTCTAAAGCGGGAACACAGGGTTCGACTCCCGGTGGGGACAAGATGACTTAAGTTTTATTGAGTTATATATTGTTATTGTATGTTTTTAACCTTATTATTATTACTGGTATTGTTATTATTATAATCATAACAGCAGAAAGAGAGAGAGAAAGGGAAAGATTACACAACACTATTATATATTCTAAAATCTTTGCTATATTTTCTTTTATTATTTTTCATAAGTGTTATCATGATCAATCCTCATTCTTATTATTACTATCATAGTTATCATCAACATTATCCTTTTTTATTGGTAACAAAATCATTATCATTGTTATACTATTCTTACCATTGGTGGCGTTAGTTCATTGTTCCTAATTTTATTATAATTTTTAGAATATTAAATTATTGCAGTTGTCGTTACCATTACTATTATCATTATTTTCTATATTCTAACTATTACCATCATTATTATCATTGTCAATATTATTACTATCATTATTATAATTGTGTTTTTTATTGATAATAGAAATAACAAATATCATTATCATCATGATTATTATGTAAAGATTGTGTGTTATGAATATGAGATGTAGGCTTACAAATAACATTGTTTTATTTCTACACGAGTAGAATGCTCAATAACTAATACAGTAATTGCGAATTTTAATGTGTACAAGTATGTGCATTTCTTTCGTAAATGATTTTACTCTTGCTCAAGATGAATATGTTTATATATACAGACTTCATGAATGCATAGGTTGTACTGTATTTTATTCTCAAGAGCATTCATAATGATAGGCCTACTTATCGGTAAAGATCCTTGTGCAGTTGATTGACAAGCGACAGTCGTTCGATTTCTATCATTCGTGTCTAATTCCCTTTTTCTCCAGCTCTCTCTCTCTCTAGCTGTGTGATTGTGCCTCTCCCTCTTTCCTTACGATATGTTACAGTGATGAAGAAGAAACTTATATGGACTATTTATCATTGTTTCCGGTGGGAATAGATACTGTGTTCACTTTTATTTCCAATATCATTGTTTCCTTTTCAGCAAAATGAATTATGTTTTTGGGAGTGATTCTCTATTTCTATACATATCTTTTTCATTCCACTTCTCCACTCTCTCTCTCTCTCTCTCTCTCTCTCTCTCTCTCTCTCTCTCTCTCTCTCTCTCTCTCTCTCTCTCTCTCTCTCTCTCTCTCTCCATCTTTTGCTGATGTTATAACAATAGTTAAAATCTATTCGTGGGCTTTGATTCTTATAGTGTTACATTTGTAATTAGTCAACCTTTATTTAAGAAGATTGTTTCTTATCTAAATACATTTCCACGATGCTAATCTTCCATTGTCTTATTCATCATGCAAGTTTTAAAATCACTTTAAACTCAAGGTCAAAAATAACCAACGTCAACGGAGAGAGAAAGAGATTGATAGAGAGGGAGGGAGATTCATTATCATTGTTATCAATTATGTATGCAATATTCTATATCATTGTTTTCGATCATAATATCATTTGTTTATTGCCATAACAGTCATTGTCATTATTAAAACAAATGGGGGAAAATAACCTAATAAATAAACAAACTGATCATAAGATATACACAAAGAACAACAGCAAAAATCCTTCTATGGATAAGTATTTTTCCATGCTATTTCATTCCAAGTCTCCGCGGTGTAGCGGTGACGCAGCCGCCTCTAAAGCGGGAATGACTCGGCGTTTACAGTGATTACGAATTTTAATGTGTACAAGTATGTGCGTTTCTTTCGTTAATGATTTGAGTCTTGCTCATGATGAATTTAATTTTCTAAATATATTGACCTCATGAATATATAGGTTGTAATGTATTTTATAAGCAATAAGAACATTCCTCATGATATAGGCCTATTTCGTGTTGAAGAGCCCTGTGTGGTTGATTGACAAGCGACAATCGTTCGTTTTCTGTTATTCATGTCTAATTCCCTTGCCGTTTCTGTTTTTTTCTGTTTTTTTGAGGTCGAAATATACATACTCTAGATTACAGTATTCCCCTTGTTGAGAAACACTTAGATTATTAATGGCATCGTTTTTCAGAAGTAATTTAATAGTCTTTTTGTGTCTAAATCTTTCAAAGTCTCCACCTTTCTCTCTCTATACAACGATATGTTTATCTCATTTTCTCGTTTTCTTTATCGGTTTCTGTATCTCTCTGCCTGACGCCTCTCTCTCTCCGTCCCTCTCCTCTCTCTCTTTTTCTCCAGCACTCTCTCTCTTCCTCTCTATCTGTATGAATGTGCCTCTCCCTCTTTCCGTTGGGAATAGATGTGTCCACTTTTATTTCCATCATGGTGTTATTTTCAGGAAAATGAATCTGTGTTTGGGAGTATCTCTATAAAGTCCTCTTCTTCTCTACTTCTCTTTTCCTCTCCTCTTCTCCGCCCCCCCTCCTCTCTCTCTCTCTCGCTCTCTCTCTTTTTCTGTCTTCTTCACTCTCTCCCCATTTCTTACTGATGTTATAACCATAGTTAATATCTATTTGTGTCATTTAATTCTTGCTGTGTTACATTTTTTGGTAGTTTTAACTTGGATTTGGTTTCTTACTTATTCAATTACGTTTTCACGATGCTTATCTTCCATTGTCTCTCGTCACCATGCAAGTTTTAAAATCACTTTAAACTCAAGGTCAAAAATATCAAACGGCAACGGATAAAAACACGAGAGAGAGAGAGAGAGAGAGAGAGAGAGAGAGAGAGAGAGAGATAGAGGGGGGGGGGATTCAATATTAATGTTATCGGTGATATATATTCTATATGATTTGATTACTTTTATTGCTAAGGTAATAATAGCTATATAGTTTAAAACCAGTACAATTCTTTGTCATTTTATCATTTTTGATATCAGCATCATTTTTGTTAACTTTGTGATTTCCTTGTCACTATCAGTATTATTATCATTGCTATATCTTTTGTATCATCATTAGTATTAGAGGCATTTGTTTACCGCCATCGCACTCATTGTCATTATTAAAACACATGGGGGGAAATAAGCTAATCCGAGAAAGCCTGATTCCAGCATCATTATATAAAATTACGGGAAGGAATAGACTAATAAAGGAAAATAGATGAATAAACAAGTCAAGAAATGAAATTATAAAATATATATGAACAACCCATCTAAAAAGTTCTTCTCTGCTTAACTCTTCCTTCTACACTGAAGGTTTTCATGTCTCTGGTGTAACGGCAACGCAGCCGCCTCTGAAGCGGGAACACCGGGGTCGAGTCCCGGCGGAGACGAACACGAACTTTCTCTCTAGTTATTTATTGTTTAAGTGTTATTTTAACATTAAGAAAATAATTCTGTTAACATCACTTGTCATTGTTGCTATTTTTTTTATTTAAATCATCATTAGTGTTATTGACATTACTATAATTGTAATACACACACACACTAACACAGAGAGAGAGAGAGAGAGAGAGAGAGAGAGAGAGAGAGAGAGAGAGAGAGAGAGAGAGAGAGAGAGAGAGAGAGAGAGACAGACAGACAGAGAGACAGAGATAGAGAGAGAGTGCGAGAGAGAGAGAGAGAGAGAAAGAGATATAGAGAAAAAAGGAGAGAGAGAGAGAGAGAGAGAGAGAGAGAGAGAGAGAGAGAGAGAGAGAGAGAGAGAGAGAGAGAGAGAGACAGACAGACAGAGAGACAGAGGGCATATAGGAAAAAAGGAGAGAGAATGGTGTCAGGAATACAGAGAGAGGGGGAGGGATGGGGAAGAGACAGAGAGAATGGAGTCAGGATATCAGAGAGGGAGAGAGATAGAGGATGTATGTATAAATGTATATATGTATATCATTGGTAATTTAATGACATCCTTTTTATCATCATTAATTTTATTCTCATTATGGTTGTTTTTAATATCATCATATGTTGTTGCTGTTGTTATTGATATTATTGTTAGTTTTAATATCATTATTGTCATTTTTTAAATGATCTTTATTGTTCTTAGTGTTATCATTTGCACAGTCCTTATTATAATTCAAAAGGTATTATTTCTAGGAATAATCATATCATCTTCGCGTTCACATCCTATTATTGTCGTTTTTATGATCATCATCATCATTATTAGCATCATCACCATCACCAGCCTCCTTTCGTTCATTCTCATCTCTCTCTCTTTCTTTCTCTCTCTCACATTCTTTTTATTTCTCTTTCAATGTATCTATCTCTGCAAACCTCCCCAGCGTTACTCTCTCTCTCTCTTCCTCCCCCTCCCCTCTCTCTCCCTCTCTATCTCCCCCTTCTCTCTTTTTATTTTTTTCTCTCTCTGTCTATCTATCTACCTCAGCACACCTCCCAGCGTTACTTTGCT
>NC_091559.1:11135784-11153284 GCF_042767895.1 Penaeus vannamei | reverse complement strand
ATACTAATGATGATGGTGATGTTAATAATTATAATGATAATGATAAAAATGGTGATAATTGTAATGATGATGATTATGATAATGATAATAATTATGATGGTAATGATAGTGATAATGATAATAATTATAATACGAATGATAGTTATAAGGATAACAGAAGCAATAATAATAATAATGATAATAATGATAATAATGATAATAATGATAATAATGATAATAATGATAATAATGATAATAATGATAATAATGATAATAATGATAATAATGATAATAATGAAGATAATGATAATTATAATAATGATAATGATTAAAACAATAATAATAATCATATTTATAATGATAGTAATAATGATAATGATAATAATAATAACAATAACAATAATAGTGGTCCTCTGCGCTGCCCATCCCGGTCCGCGAGAAGGGAAGTGTTGAAGAGTCAAAAAGAGAAAAGGGAAATCTCTTGAAAGAAAACCAAGGATGGATCGCAGTGAGTTTGTAGTTCCTGGATAGACACAGAGAAATAAAAGGAGATGGGGGAGGGGGGGAGAGAGAAAAGAAAGAAAGGGGGAAGAGAGAGAATAACGCATGCGAGGTTTGCTAAAATACATGCATAGAAAGAGAAATGAAAAGAGAGGGAGAGGAGAGAATGGGAGAAAGAGAGAGAAAGAGATAGAGAGAGATTAGAATATAAATTAATAGACGAATGAGGCTTCAGAGAAACAGACAGACTGGCAGATACCTCGAGGGTCAGGGAGGCAAATGCAAACAAGATGTTTACAGAACAACCTTAGAAAAAAAAAAAAAAAAAAAAAAAAAAAAAGCAATAAAAAGGATCTCGAAGAGAAGTGAAGAGAGGGAGTCACGCTGATAGAAACAGAGATGGAAAGAGAATGACGAAAGAAGAAAGATGCAACAAAAGAGAAGGATGATAATCGTATTGATGATTATAATAACAATACAAAGGATAACGATAGGTATTGATATTAAGAAAATACTAAGATAATGATTATGACCATGATAATGATAATGATGAAAGTAACTGCAATGGCATAAACCGATGATTGTGAGGACCATGGTGATAGTGATGATATAATAGGAATATGACATTAACACCAACAAATGATAATGATAATTTGATAATTTTGAGGAGGCTGGTGTTGGTGATGATGGCAGTAATTATGATGATAAAGATAAAAACAATAATTGGATGTAAACGCGAAGATACTGACATGATTATTTTTAGGAATAATGATAACGATAAGAATATGATAACAATAACGACAAAAAATGAAAACAATAATAACGATAAAAATATTTTTTTAAAAGTCACAATAATGATATTATATATAACAATCATGATATCAATAACAACAAAACTTCTAATGATAATCAAAAATAATGATAATGAAGATAAAAATAATGATAATGAAAAGAATGGCATTAATAAAGATTATAGTAATATAAAATTCAATAATAAGGATGATAATAGAGTGAAAAGGATAATACTAAAACAATAATAATACTTATATGTCAGTAACAGTACGATCATACGCAGCAAATTTAAATCTAAAGAAAAATAAAGATAACTAAAACAATAAAGATGCTAAAGGCAATGATTATGAATATATGCATTATGCCGATAATAATTCTGTATTTCTCCACTTCCTGTAATTAGCAGGGTGGCGCAGTGGAAGCGCGCCGGGCTCATAACCCGGAGGACCGGGGATCGAAACCACGCTCTGCTCATTTAATAATTTTTTTTTTTTTTTTACTTTTATTATATACTGTTAAATAATTTTTGATAAGGCTAAAAGATACATAGATGTATAAGTAAACTGATAAACAGAAAGATGGACAGAGAGAAAAATGGAGATAGACGCTGATAACTTTGCAACTGGCATATAATGAGGGTAATGATACCAACAATAATGATGATGATAATATTGATAACAATGGTAATGATCATGATAATAATGATAATAATAATAGTAAAAATAATGATAATGATGATAAAAATGATAATATTAAAAATAATGATTATGATAACAATAATAATAGTAATAATGATAATAATAACAATGATAATGATGATAAAAAGAATGATAATGATAATAGAAATAATAATAACAATGGCAATAATTATGATTATTATGGTACTAATAATACTAACGATGATAATGGCAAAAGTAATAATAATAATGATAATAATAATAATAATAACAATAATAATAATAGTAAAATGATAATAGTAATGACAACAATGATAATAGTATTAATGATAATAATGATGACAATAATGATAACAATAATATGATGATGAAAATGACAATAATGAATAAGATAATGGTAATAATGATGATAAAATTATGATAATGATGATGATGATGATAACAATAATAATTGCAACAACAACAAAGGCAGCAACAAAAATTATGATCATTAACAAAAAGGATGATAACGATAACAGTAATAGTAGTAACAATGATGACAGTAACAAAAGCACTTTTGCAAACTGCCTCGCATGCTGAAAATTGGGGAGCGTTTTGTCTCTCTTCGATGAAAGGTCTGGCTGATGACACAGAGAGAGACGTAGAGACGAGAGAGAGAGAGAGAGAGAGAGAGAGAGAGAGAGAGAGAGAGAGAGAGAGAGAGAGAGAGAGAGAGAGAGAGAGAGAGAGAGAGAGAGAGAGAAAGTGAGAGTGAGTGAGTGAGTGTATATGTGTGGAGGGGGGGCGAGAAAATAATTGTTCATTCTCAATAAGCTCTTCCATTTCAATTCTCCTTTTACTTTCCTACATTTTTTATCGCATTCTCTCAATCACTTATTCGCTCTTCCCCTCCCCTTTCTTCCTTCCTTAACCAATCACCTTCTGATGGTCTTGCCTTTTTTATTTCTTAATTTCACTCTCGATTTCCATTTTGTCTATTCTTTCTTGCCTCTCCCAGTCCTTTAAACCCTTCTGTTCATCATCTTTTTTTGTTTTCTTTCCTTTTCCTTTTTTGTCTTTCTGACATTTCTCCCTTATCATCTGTTTGATATTTCTGTTAATTCCTCTTTCCCCGTTTCCCCATTTTCTGATTTCCTGCCTTCACCGATAATCTTTGAATTCTCGCTTCCTTTTCCTTTTCCTTTTCCTTTTCACATAGGCCTATGCTGTATATCTGTTTTTGTCTTGTTTTCTTCGTTATTTCCCCCTCCTTCTCTCTGTGTATCAATACCTGGCCATAAACAGCTTCTCGTAATTTCTTTCCCCAATCAGCCGCGATCAAATAGCATTCAAATCTCATAATAAAACAAAAATACAGCCTCCCCGCAGGTAAGAATCAAAGGCGTAAGAAACTATGATAAAGACAACAAAGTCAAATGCGCAAATGATGAAAAGGGAAAGAAAAGACAAAGAAGAAATATATAAAGCAAGTAACAAGGTTACATAAAAGGCCTATATGAAACTAATGAAAATAATGATAATGATAATAGTAATGATGAAAATAATGCCAATGATAATGATAATAATGATAACAATAGATAATGATTATACTGATAATGACCATGATGATGATAATAATAACAATGATGATTTTAATCATGATAATGATAATGATGATAAAGATAATAATGAAGAAATTAATGATGATACTAATAGCAACGATAGTAGTAATGATAATGATGATAATAATACTGATAAAAATGATAGTAATAATAATGATAATAAAAAGGATAGTAATAATAATGATAATGATGATATTCACAAGGATAATGATACTGATAATGAAAATGATTATGATAATGACAATAATAGCAATAATGAAAACAGTAATAATAGAGATAATAATGATAATAGAAATAATAATAACAATGGCTATGATAAAGATAATAATGTTGATAATGATAATGATAATTATATCTAATGGGGATAGAAATAATTGGCAATCATAATGATCCTAATAATAGAAAAAATGATGATAATAATAACAGTAATAGGATAATAATATGAGTAATAATAATTATTATATGACAGTAACAATAGAATCATATTCAGAAAATTGAAAGTGAAAAAAGAAGGATGATAAAACAATAAACATGATGCTAAGGGCAGAGAATCTAAAGAATAATGATTATGATGATTTCTGCTTTATAAGTCCATCTTTCCCATATCACTTTAAGTTAGCAGGGTGGCGCAGTGGAAGCGCGCCGGGCTCATAACCCGGAGGACCGTGGATCGAAACTCTGCGTTTTATATTAACTTTTTTTTTCTTTGATAATACACTGTTAATGAATCACTGATAAGGCTAAAAGATAAAACAAAGAAGATAAAAAGATGTATAAATGGATTAGAAAACAGAAAGATAGACAGAGAGAAAAATAGAGCAACTAACATATGATAATAATAATCATAACAATAATGACAATAATAGTAATAAAAACAATGATATTAATAATGATAATAATGGTAGAAATGATAATGAAAATTATGATAATAATGATAGTAATACTAATGATAATAAAACAACAATGACCGTGATGATGGTAATATTAATAACGACAAAAATGATGATAAGTATGATAATGATAGTGATGATAATGGTAAAAACAATAATAATAAAAATGATAATAGTAAATTGGGAAAGGTTAAGGGTCAACCCCCTTAACCTTTCTCATTTTACTAATTCCTGCTCGACTTCATCTGCTTCCTTCTCTTTCCTTCTCGATGCCATACTTTCCTGTAACTCTCTAATCTTTGACATCTAATACCCCCCCCCCCCCACCTCTCCCCGGATTCTTCTCCTCCTTTTCCAACTGGCTTCCCTGTTTTCCTTGAACATTGTTCCTATTCCTTCCCCAGTGACAGATACACTGCAATTCACTCAATCGCCCTACTCCCTTACCCCCCCCCCCCTTTCTACTAATCTCTACTATAGTTCACTTACTCCCTCTTTCCCTTTTCACTGCCATACTATCCTCAAATGCTCTCTAATCTCTGACATCGAACACATTTTATCCTAATCTTTAATTCTCTTTTCCCTTTCCGACACAATACCTTATCATGGAGCTTTATGGCCTTTGGTGCCGAGCACATTTCTTCGTTTCAGGCATTAAGCATCAAAACGGATCTTTGCTTTCTGAACTCTCTCTCTCTCTCTCTCTCTCTCTCTCTCTCTCTCTCTCTCTCTCTCTCTCTCTCTCTCTCTCTCTTTCTCTCTTGCTCGCTCGCTCGTCTCTATGTCTCTGTGTCATTTTTTTTTATTTTTTTTTATGCGAGGCAGTTTACAAATTGCTATTACTACTGTTATCCTTGTTACTACTGTTAATGTTATCGTTATTATCCTTTTTGTAGTTGATCATACTTCTTGTTGCTCTTTATTGTTGCTGTCTTTATTATTGTTGTCATTATTATTATTACCATTATCATTTTTATTATCATTATTATTATTAGTTACTCTGCGTTATCATTATTATTATCATCGCCATCATCATTATTATTATGATTTTGTTGACATTATCCTTATTACTTTCATTATCATTATTATCCTTATTACTATCATTGTCATTATTATCATTGCTATAATTTTGTTGCCATTATCGTTATTACTTTATCTTTGTTGTTGTTCTTTCTGTTGCTGTTGTTGTTGATGTTGCCATTATTATAATAATAATAATTATAATAATAATTATTATTATTACTATATTATTATTATTATTATTATATTTATTCTTATTCTTATTATTATTATTATTATTATTATTGTTGTTGTTGTTGTTGTTGCTGTTATTATTATTATTATTATTTGTAGCAGTAGTATTGTGATCATTAATACTATTATTATTATTATTATTATAATTATTATCATTATTATTATTATTATAACTAAATCAGGGCTTGGGTGCCCTCGTGAGACGCGGACAATACTCCAATTTCACATTTGTTCAGGATAACTCAGTATCAGCAATGAAATGGAATACTTGCCTGACACTATTTTACATGGTGTCAAATGGTTGAGCCGTTTCCTGCTTGCTTTCTGCAGTTTTCTCTTCGATAAGTACAAATGGCCCCCGCGCCTTCACAGCTGACGCGATGACGACAAAGGTAGAGGGTGCCATGTATACACATAAAATACATCGATTGTGTTATATTATACTCATTATATGATTCAGATCTACTGCAATTATTAGTCCTATTTATTGTTACGGTAGTTTATTATCAGAAGGTCTATTAGAATATAAATATCAGTTCTGGTCAAGTGTTAACATGTCTTCAGATGGAGTTAAATTCTACCACAACCTAACTGTTTTCAGGACAGTTCTTAAGATTTTCAATTCGCCATTATCACATTCATATGCCACTCTTCTGGTCATTCTTACCATTGTCATTCCAATAGTTATCATTATTTGCATTTTCATTCTTAATGTCTTTTTTTCTTATTTTTCATTCTCTTTTCCTGTATTTCCGCATCTGTTCTTCTCTCACGTTTATACATTTATTTTCTAAAAGTAAATTGTTCTGTGATTTAACATTCGCACAGAGAAGATAAACAAAATTTATAAAGATTTTTTTTAGGATTGAAATAATTCAGATATGCGTCGAGTGTTTGAAATATTTAATGAAGAATATCTGGTGGCCAAGAAGAAAGAATAAGCGCGAGATTAAGTGTCTCTTATGTGTGTGTTTTCAATTGAAAAAACAGCAAATTTGAATGTTTAATCCTAAATCATCATTATCACAATCGCTTGTCGTCTGCGTGTATTTGTAGCCACAGAATTTACTTTTAGAAAAGAAATTTGTAAAGGTGAGAGAAGGACGGATGCAGCGTTAGTTGTGAAGGCACGGAACCCATTTGGACTTATTGGAGAAAAACTGCGGTAAGCAAGGAGGAAGCGGCTTAGTTAGCGTTTGGCAGCACGTAAAATAGTCAGGCAAGTATGCCATGCCAGCACCAATACGGAATCATCTTGAACGAATGTAAAATTTCAGTATTGTTTTAGCACTTTCTTGTTCTTTAACTATGGTTGTTTTTACTACCAGCAGTATTGTTGTAATCTACATTACTATTTGGCACTATGTTTAATAATATCAGGCAAGTATTCCATACCAATGCTAAGGTTATCCTGAACAAAAAATAGTGTATACAACCTAATGCTCCGCTAGCGTTCGCGACGCGTTCGTCTGTATCCGGCAGCGTACAGGATCCACTTCAGGCTGGGATGTCCAGCTACACCGGAGATGACGGTTGCGGCGCTGCGGCCAACGGAGCACCAACGGCACCTGCGCCTGACATTCTCGGGGCGATGTGTCGCTTTTCTCGCCCCGGGATCGGGTTTGGACCAACAGTCGGGGCGCAGGCATGTTGTGGGTGTTGTATTAAGCGTGGATGTGTGAGTGTGAGTGTAAGTGTATGTGAGAGTGTATTTGAGACTGTGTATTTGTACTGCCGCGGACGGGTGTCGAACCCGGGACCCTCTGCCTCTGAGGGAAGTGCTCTAACCACTGAGCTACCGCGACAGCACTAAGTATGAGGCGACTTGTCAGTTTGAATTGGTCATTGCGCGAGCTCGTGAACATGTGGGTACGTGCTTGCTTGCGTATGTGTAAGTGTATGTGTGTGTGTGAATACATACATAGAAGTGTGTGCGTGTTTTTGTTAAATCTTATGTCTATGTGTATATATATCTCGCTCTCGTTCTTTCTCCTTGCCCACAAGTTATTCATTAAATATTTGACACACTGGCAGCAAATTTGAATGAGTTTAATCCTAAATTATCTTTATCACAATCTTGGCTGCGAGCATTTATAGCCACAGAACGCTTCGCATTTAGAAAAAAAAGATAAAGGTGAGAGAAGGATGAATGCAGCGTCAGCTGTGAAGGCGCGGGGCCATTTGCACTTATCAAGAAAAAACTGCAGTAAGCAAGGAGGAAACTTAATTAACGTTTAGCACCATGAAAAAAAGCGTCAGGCGAGTATTCCATACCATTACCGATGCAGAGTTATCCTGAACAAAAATAAAATTTCAGTATCGTTTCCCGCGTGTCATGAGGGCAATTTAGAGACAGTCCTTACGAGGGCGGGGCACCCAACCCTGATTCTATCATTAGTGGGTATTTTAAAGGAGCCAAGAACAGAGTGGATATGGCGAGGTTGATAATTTTATCTAAATCGATGGGACTGAAGTATGTGTGATTATAGGCGTATAATAAACACATCTTGGAAAAATTAATTTTATTTCTATTATTTTCCAGTTTCTATTAATTTTGACTCATTGTAGACATAGGTAATTCTACGATTGTACACTCCGTATTTCTGCAGTAATAACAAATATTATTTAAGAACTGTATTATGAAATTATTAACGTATAATAATAGATTGCATAGACTAGATTGAGAGAGAGCGAGAAAAGAGAGAGAGAGAAACATAACATAAATTCACACACAACATATGTAGCATAACCTACATAAACACTATGCGAATCTAATAAAACAAAATTTAACCGACATGGTATGTCTCCGTCGAGCAGCGGTTAGCACGGTCGCCTCTTAAAGCGACAGACTTTGCTCACTCATCAACATTTCCCTCCTTCTTTCAGGTTGCTTCTCTGCCTTTATCCTCTTACGTGTAAGTGCATATATGGGATTTGTCTTGTTTAAAGAAAGAGAAAGGGAGAGAGTTCAGAAGCAAATTGGCCACGAAAAATATTCCCACAAAAATTTGAATTACGAAAAATGACTCTTTTCTCCCCCTTGTCTCTCTCTTCATCCCTTGCTATCACACTATCACTCTTTCTATATCTCAGTAACACCCCCTCTCCCTCCCTCTATCTCCCCCCCTCCCCCCTCTCCATCTTTTTCTCTTTCTCCCCCTCCTCTCACTCACTTTCTTAAACCTATATGATTATTATTTCTGGCAGCAGTATTATTATTATCATATGATAATTATCATTATCATTATTATCATTACTCTCACTATTTTATTGGTTATGCCTCATTTCCATTCTCATTACCATTACCTTAACTATTCTTTCATAATCATCTTTTCATCTTCATTATCACTTTATTCTTACTGCAGTGGTTCTAATATTATTTTAGAATCTCCCTCTTTCTCCTTCTCTTCCCCATATCTTTATCCTTTTCCTTCCTCCTCTCACTCATTCTCTTTCTTTCTATAGTAGCTGTGGTTATTTTTACTGCCAGCAGTATTATCATCATAACCAATATCATGTAATCATTTTTTCACTATTAGTGTAATTACAATTGTTCATTATCATGAACTTAATTATCTTTACCATCATTATTAGTATCAGTGTTGATGAGACATAGACATAAAGACACATGAATTGAGACATAAATTCAGCCAATACATGTAGCATAACCTCCATTAGCACTATGCAAATCAAATCAAATTTAATTTCATGATTATAGTCTCTGGTGTCGTGCTCAGGACAGTCTCGACAGACTCGGGTTCGATTCCCGACGGAGACTAAAGTTGATTCGGTTTACTTCTTTGCACTAATTCGTTTTACTCTAGATTTGCATAATTCAATATTTCTATTTTTCTTTCTGGTTGCTTATCTGACTCTATCCTCTTACTTTACAGTTATTGTTATTTATCTATTACTTTCTTTTATATATATATTTTTTACTTTGATTTGGTTTGCTGATCTGTTTACGCTCATTTGTGTGTGTGTGTGTGTGTGTGTGTGTGTGTGTGTGTGTGTGTGTGTGTGTGTGTGTGTGTGTGTGTGTGTGTGTGTGTGTGTGTGTGCGTGAAAAGGGTGAGAGTTAAAAGGCAAACTGGCTGCGAAAGCATTCCATCACTAAAATTCAAATAACGAAAAATGACACTCCTTTCTCTCCCTCTTCACCCCACCACCCTCTGTCTCTCTCCCTCTCTCCTTCCTTCACTAACACACTCTCTTTATCTTTATTTCTCAATAACACCCCCTCTATTTATCCCTTCAGCCCTCCCCATTCCTCTCTCTCTCTTCCCTCTTCTCTCTGTTATTCTTTCTCTTTCTCACTTTAACTTTTTTCTGCTATGGTTATTATTACTGACAGCAGTATCTTTATTATCATCATTGTCATTAATATCATGTCATCACTTTTATCAGCATTATTTATTACCATTGTTTATCATAACTGTAATTATCTTGATAATCCACTGTGACAATAATATACAATAACTATTACAATAATCCGAACAATTTAATGAATATATCATCACGTAATTTAAGTATTTTTTATACACACATGGCTCGCTCAACCTTTGTCGTCATCGCGTCAGCTGTGAAGGCGCGGGGGCCATTTGTACTTATCGAAGAGAAAACTGCAGAAAGCAAGCAGGAAACGGCTCAACCATTTGACACCATGTAAAATAGTGTCAGGCAAGTATTCCATATCATCGCTGATACTGAGTTATCCTGAACAAATGTGAAATTGGAGTATTGTCCGCGTCTCACGAGGGCACCCAAGCCCTGATTTAGTTATAATTAGATATTTAAATTGAACCAAGAACAGATAAGTTATGAAGAGGTTTATAACATTATTTAAATCGATAGGTCTGAGAGAGAGAGAGAGAGAGAGAGAGAGAGAGAGAGAGAGAGAGAGAGAGAGAGAGAGAGAGAGAGAGAGAGAGAGAGAGAGAGAGAGAGAGAGAGAGAGAGAGAGAGAGAGAGAGAGATAGAGAGAGAGAGAGAGAGAGAGAGAGAGAGAGAGAGAGAGAGAGAGAGAGAGAGAGAGAGAGAGAGAGAGAGAGAGAGAGAGAGAGAGAGAGAGAGAGAGAGAGAGAGAGAGAGAGAGAGAAATATAACACATGAATTCACACATATGTAGCATAACCTACAAAAACACTATGCAAATCTAATACAACAAAATCTACGTATTATGCTATGATTCCGTGGTGCACGGTCGCCTTAATTTCACATTTTGTGTCTTTATCATGCTAGTGTTTATCACTATCACCACACATTATTATTACCATGATTGTCGAATCACCAACGTTATAATCATCATCAGTATCTCACACACACACATATTTACACACACACACACACGCACGCGTACACACACACACACACACACACAAACGAATACACACGTTACGTAAATGCCTCTCCCAACCCATTCCTGTTGCCTAATTGAAATGATAATAATAATTGTAATGATAATAATTACTATTGCAATGATAAAATTGATGATGGTAATAATGACAAAGACAATAATCGAGAAATGAGAATGAAAACAGCCAGTTTCTTAAAATCGTGCTCGGCCCGACCCAATGAATATTCATTACACAGACATCTATATACACAGAAATGAATGCATATCTACCAGTCAAGATTTACATATCTACCGGACAGATAGATAAGTATATCTGTCAGATAGGTAAGCTGAGGTGCCTTTATTTCTGCGCATTTGCATGTCTGTATAAATGAATATTCACTGGGTGGTCCTCGCACAATTTTAACAAACTGGCCGATAGGATATACATCTGTACACTATACATACATACATTCTCTATCTCTCTCTGTGATTTCCCTGACTCCATTTTCTTTGCCTCTTCCTAAGATTTCCTCTCTCTCACTCACTCACTCACTCACTCACTCACTCACTCACTCACTCACTCTCTCTCTCTCTCTCTCTCTCTTTCTGATTAAGGTATTTTCCCCCATGTGTTTTTAAAATGACAATGACTGTTATGACGATAAACAAACGCCACCTTTACTATAACTAATTATTAAAATATAGTAATAATAAGGATATTGATACCGATAAGTAATAACATTTATAGTAGTAATAATAATAACAGTAATAATGATTTAGAAATAGCAATGATTAGTGATATTAACAAAATCATCGTCTGAATAAAATTCAAAATCATATAACAATAATAAATAACTAAAAAATATTTCTGATTGTCTCCGCCGGGAGTCGAACCCGGTGTTCCCGCTTTAGAGGCGGCTGCGTTACCGTTACACCACGGAGACCTGGAAAATGTTATCGTAAAAGAAATAGTTAATTACAGAAGGATTTTTTTGTGGAGGTGAGGGGTTGTTTATATACATGTAAGTTTGTTTGTTTTTTTGTTTATTCATTTATTTTCCTCTGTTAGTCTATTCCTTCCTGTAACTTTGTATAATGATGATACTGGAAGCAGGCTTTCTCGGATTAGGTTATTTTCTACCGTGTGTTTTAATAATGCCAATGACTATTATGGCGATAAACAAATGCCACTAATACTGCAACAAATAATAAAAACATATAGCGATGGTGATGATTTTGATACCGACAAGGAATTCACTAAGCTGATAATGATAATGATAATAAGAGAAAAGTAACGGCGATGATAATATAATGATAAGTAATTTTGTAATGGTTTAAGACTATATATCTGTTGTTACTTTAGCAATAAAAGTAATCACATCAACAATGATTAGAATATACATATATCACTGATAACAATGATTCTCTCTCTCTCTCTCTCTCTCTCTCTCTCTCTCTCTCTCTCTCTCTCTCTCTCTCTCTCTCTCTCTCTCTCTCTCTCTCTCTCTCTCTCTCTCTCTCTCTCTCTCTCTCTCTCTCTCTCTCATACTCTTATCCATTGACGTTAGCTATGTTTGACCTTGACTTTAAAATGATTTCAATACTTTCATGGTAAAATAAGGCAATGGCAGATAAACGTCGTGAAGATGTAATTAAATAACAAACATATCAAATGAAGGTTGACTCCCTGCAAATGTAACACAGTAAGAATTAAAGCCAACAAAAATAGATTGTAAATATGGTTATAACATCAGCAACAGATTGAGAGAATGAAAGACAGAGAGAGAGAGAGAGGGAGGGGGGGAGTGGAAAGAAAGAGATGCAGAGAAAGAGAGGAATTGAGAAGAGAAACACTCCCCAAAACAAATTTTGCTGGAAAGGACACAATGGTATTGGAAATAAAAGTGAACACAGTATCTATTCCCAGAAGAAACAATAAAATCTAGTCAATATAATAATATAGTCCATTTGTTTCTTCTTCAACAACATATACTATTCATCGTAAGCGAAGAGGGAGAGGCACATACACACATGTAGGGTGAGAGATAGCTGGAGAAAAAGAGAGAGAAGTGCGGAGAGAGAGAGGCGTCAGGCAGAGAAAGAGAAATATAGAAACAGATAAAGAAAACGAGAAGATGAGATATGAATATATTTATATACAGAGAGAGAAAGGTGGAGAGTTTGAGAGAGGTAGACACATAAGGACTTCATTTTCTTCTGAAAAAACAATGATATTAATAAACAAAATGTTTCTCATCAATGAAAATGTTATCGTCTAATCTACGTACATTACAGTAACTGCATTGAATTTCATTCCAAGGGAATTAGACGCGAATGATAGAAAACGAACGGTTGTCGCTTGTCAATCAACTACACGGGGATCTTTAACGCTAAGTAGGCCTATCATTTTTAATGTTCTTATTGATGATAGAATACATTACAACCTATATATTCATGAAGTCTATATATATAAACAATCATATTCATCATGAACAAGAGTGAAAACATTTACGAAAGAAACGTACATACTTGTACACTTTAAAATTTGCAATTGCTTTAAACAGCAAGTCATTGAGAATTGTAATCGTGTAGAAAAAAGGCTGTTATTTGTAAGCCTACATCTCACATTCATAACACACTAGTTTATTCAAAAGATGACTTTACATAACAATAATGTTGATAATGATAATTGTTATTTCCTTTATCAATAATGATAATAATAATGATCAAACAACAATGATAATGATAATGATAGTAATACTATTAACAATGATAATGATGATAGTAATACTATTAACAATGATAAAGATGATAAAAGTATAACTATATAGAATAATGATTATGATAATGCTAATGATAACTGCAATAATAACATATTCTAAAAAGGATTATAAAAGTAGGAACAATGAACGAATGTAAGAACGATATAACAATAATAATGCTTTTGTTATTGATAAGAAAAGGATAATGTTGATTATAACGATGATAGTAACAATAAGAAAGAGGATTTATCATAATAACAACAACAATTATGGAAAATAATAAAAGAAAATATAATAAAGATTTTAGAATATATAATTGTGATCTTAACATAATAATATGAGTAATCAAATTAACATTAATACAGATAATGCATACGTGATTGAAAACAATAATCTCTTTCTTTCTCTCTCTTCTCCCCCTCTCCTCTTCTCAGTCTCTTCTCTCTCTCTCATGCAAGTATAATTCACGGAATCTCTCGCCTGTATCCTCATCGGCGCACAAACCTTCATCCCGAAGAGCATTTGTGATTAAGTATAAACTGTAGTTTTTCTTCTTCTTCTTAATGATATGGAATAGGCATGATGGCGATAATGCGAGCAACGTCCAGGTGAAATAAGAAGTCAATTATAAAAGCAGTAGTAGTAGAAATGCTAAAGATGATAATAATGAATAAAGATGCATAAAAGTGCCACACCTCCCTTGGTTAGACAGTCTTACGCAAAATTCACAACGTTCTTTCTCTTACTAATTAGTTGTTGTTTTTCATCCACCTCCCTTTCTCTATCCCTCCCTCTCCTTTCAAAAGAATAGACCAGCAGAATCGAAATATGACCTGAAATCCTGATGTTACTTTTGTCTAGAGGCTTAGGATACGCGGCCCCCCACCCCCACCCCACCCCGCGGCATTGCATAGAATTATGTAATACCTCCTCCTCTTCCTAAAATCTTGAGATTACCGTTTTCCAAACACCTAAATGGAACACTACCTGGCCGATAACACACCTTACCGATATCACTGTGATAATACCGTGTTATCTGTTCTTCCTACGTCCTCCCTCCCGCACCGGCCACTGGATCGCTCAGCATCTGAGCCTCGTCTGCAAGAGAACCACATCGTTTGCTACAGTGCACTCTGCCTCACTTCCTTTTCCTCCTTCCGTGAGAACAGGAACAAGAACGGCGTCTGTGGCAATCGCTGGTACAAGCCATCATTTACCGCAAATGGCTAAGAGGTTTTTGCTGCACTCGGAATAACGTTTCACTGTCCCCGTTGTGCATACCAGTTTACCGTAGGCCTACTTCTCTGCGACCTTCATTATGAAATACTTTTACTCACCTCGAAAGACTCTGCCGTGTTCTCTCTCTCTCTCTCTCTCTCTCTCTCTCTCTCTCTCTCTCTCTCTCTCTCTCTCTGATGATAAAACAATGTTTTTTTTTTTGTAATTTGTTGCAGTTGCCTCACTGCCCACAGTCGGGCATACTTCGTGAATCTGAATTGTTCCAAATGCACATTATTATACCGTAGACTTCGCTGATGACAAATAAAAAAAACAGCTGGTTTTCAGGTCACACACACACACACACACACACACACACACACGCGCGCGCACGCACGCACGCACGCACACATACCATGTCTGGCGGAAAGACGTGAAACAAGTAGAAGCTTATTAAGCTTATTTAGAGTCACCAGTATTTTCTGAGGGTCGCTGAATATCAAATTATAAAAGTATATATGAACGTAAGCTACTATACAGATGTAAGTATAAGTTCCATGAAAATGGTTGAATAAGTTACATGTTCACACATTTAGGGTCGCTCACCCAGGCCAAGACCGTCAAGGGTCGCTCACCCAGGCCAAGACCGTCAAGGGTCGCTCACCCAGGCCAAGACCGTCTAGGGTCGCTCACCCAGGCCAAGACCGTCAAGGGTCGCTCACCCAGGCCAAGACCGTCTAGGGTCGCTCACCCAGGCCAAGACCGTCTAGGGTCGCTCACCCAGGCCAAGACCGTCTAGGGTCGCTCACCCAGGCCAAGACCGTCAAGGGTCGCTCACCCAGGCCAAGACCGTCAAGGGTCGCTCACCCAGGCCAAGACCGTCAAGGGTCGCTCACCCAGGCCAAGACCGTCAAGGGTCGCTCACCCAGGCCAAGACCGTCAAGGGTCGCTCACCCAGGCCAAGACCGTCAAGGGTCGCTCACCCAGGCCAAGACCGTCAAGGGTCGCTCACCCAGGCCAAGACCGTCAAGGGTCGCTCACCCAGGCCAAGACCGTCTAGGGTCGCTCACCCAGGCCAAGACCGTCAAGGGTCGCTCACCCAGGCCAAGACCGTCTAGGGTCGCTCACCCAGGCCAAGACCGTCAAGGGTCGCTCACCCAGGCCAAGACCGTCTAGGGTCGCTCACCCAGGCCAAGACCGTCAAGGGTCGCTCACCCAGGCCAAGACCGTCAAGGGTCGCTCACCCAGGCCAAGACCGTCAAGGGTCGCTCACCCAGGCCAAGACCGTCAAGGGTCGCTCACCCAGGCCAAGACCGTCAAGGGTCGCTCACCCAGGCCAAGACCATCTAGGGTCGCTCACCCAGGCCAAGACCGTCAAGGGTCGCTCACCCAGGCCAAGACCGTCAAGGGTCGCTCACCCAGGCCAAGACCGTCAAGGGTCGCTCACCCAGGCCAAGACCGTCTAGGGTCGCTCACCCGGGCCAAGACCGTCAAGGGTCGCTCACCCAGGCCAAGACCGTCAAGGGTCGCTCACCCAGGCCAAGACCGTCAAGGGTCGCTCACCAAGGCCAAGACCGTCAAGGGTCGCTCACCCGGGCCAAGACCGTCAAGGGTCGCTCACCCAGGCCAAGACCGTCTAGGGTCGCTCACCCGGGCCAAGACCGTCAAGGGTCGCTCACCCAGGCCAAGACCGTCTAGGGTCGCTCACCCAGGCCAAGACCGTCTAGGGTCGCTCACCCAGGCCAAGACCGTCAAGGGTCGCTCACCCAGGCCAAGACCGTCAAGGGTCGCTCACCCAGGCCAAGACCGTCAAGGGTCGCTCACCCAGGCCAAGACCGTCTAGGGTCGCTCACCCGGGCCAAGACCGTCAAGGGTCGCTCACCCAGGCCAAGACCATCTAGGGTCGCTCACCCAGGCCAAGACCATCTAGGGTCGCTCACCCAGGCCAAGACCGTCTAGGGTCGCTCACCCAGGCCAAGACCGTCAAGGGTCGCTCACCCAGGCCAAGACCGTCAAGGGTCGCTCACCCAGGCCAAGACCGTCAAGGGTCGCTCACCCAGGCCAAGACCGTCTAGGGTCGCTCACCCAGGCCAAGACCGTCAAGGGTCGCTCACCCAGGCCAAGACCGTCTAGGGTCGCTCACCCAGGCCAAGACCGTCAAGGGTCGCTCACCCAGGCCAAGACCGTCTAGGGTCGCTCACCCAGGCCAAGACCGTCAAGGGTCGCTCACCCAGGCCAAGACCGTCAAGGGTCGCCTCACCCAGGCCAAGACCGTCAAGGGTCGCTCACCCAGGCCAAGACCGTCTAGGGTCGCTCACCCAGGCCAAGACCGTCAAGGGTCGCTCACCCCAGGCCAAGACCGTCAAGGGTCGCTCACCCAGGCCAAGACCATCAAGGGTCGCTCACCCAGGCCAAGACCGTCAAGGGTCGCTCACCCAGGCCAAGACCGTCAAGGGTCGCTCACCCAGGCCAAGACCGTCAAAGGGGC
>NC_091559.1:11125578-11135284 GCF_042767895.1 Penaeus vannamei | reverse complement strand
CTCACACAGAAACACACTAAATATTTAATTATTGTTATTTGATTATTGTTAAATATTTATCGTTTATTAATTTATCTCTAAGTATTCAAACAGAAACATTACTTTTGTTATTATTATTATTGCTATTATTAATATCATTATTCTTATCATAATTGCTCTCATCATTATTATCATTGTTATTATTGCTATTATTATTATCATCATTATTATTACTGCCACTGCTATTACTATTATTATTTTTCATTATCATTACTTTATTATTATTATTATTATTAACAGAGAAAAGGAGAGCAAAAAAGGAGAGAGGGATTACTATAAATAAAAATAGCTTCCACACTGCTATTATGTCCTTGTGTTGCAGTGGTTAACACGACCGACTCCCCCGCGAGGCCCGGGTTCGATTCCCGGCACGGGAAAAGGCTTCCAATTTTATATCGTATTTCTTACATTACCTTGTTTTGGTTTCTACTCCGGTCGCTTACTCGTACAGATCAGTATTACTCGTAGCATAGAATTTAAATAGCTTGAAAAGCAAACACTGAAATCAGTGGTGAGATGAGCATAGTCCGAGAAAGGTTCTGGATGCAACTGCGATTGTCTGTTTAAACGTGTGGTTCTGTGGGCCTCGTGTGGTTTTGCTTCATGCGTATTATATGGGATAGTTTGCTTATTTTGCGCTTTCGTGAAGGGAATTTTAATAGGATGCGTGAAATAGGATTACTATGACATCATATCGGGTCCTGAAGTAAGGTAGGTCTGTCAGTAGTTAAGTATCATAGTAACATCACAGAATTTTAGGATGCTTCTTTGAAGACACACACACACATGTGTATGTGTATTGATAGATATATAAATAGACACATGCAGCTAAAGAGAGAGATAGGGAGAGAAAGAATGACAGAGAGAGAGAGATACACATATTTACATAATAATATATATATACATTTATTTATATAAATATTTATATTTATATGTATATATATGTATATACATGAATATAAATCTACAAATATATGCGCGCGCGCACACACACACACATACACACAAAAGAAAACACACACACACAAACACACACACACACACACACACACACACACACACACACACACATATATATATATATATATATATATATATATATATATATATATATATATATATATATATATATATATATATATATATATATATGATCTATTTCTATGTAATTCAATTGTGTTGGAAACAAAAGCATGTGTTGCCCAGCAGTGGTATCGGATTTAGCCTCAATCAGTTTCCCAAACGTTTTAGGTGCGACCCTAGACGATCTTGGCCTGGGTTAGCGACCCTAGACGGTCTTGGCCTGGGTTAGCGACCCTAGACGGTCTTGGCCTGGGTTAGCGACCCTAGACGGTCTTGGCCTGGGTGAGCGACCCTAGACGGTCTTGGCCTGGGTGAGCGACCCTAGACGGTCTTGGCCTGGGTGAGCGACCCTAGACGGTCTTGGCCTGGGTGAGCGACCCTAGACGGTCTTGGCCTGGGTGAGCGACCCTTGACGGTCTTGGCCTGGGTGAGCGACCCTAGACGGTCTTGGCCTGGGTGAGCGACCCTAGACGGTCTTGGCCTGGGTGAGCGACCCTAGACGGTCTTGGCCTGGGTGAGCGACCCTAGACGGTCTTGGCCTGGGTGAGCGACCCTAGACGGTCTTGGCCTGGGTGAGCGACCCTAGACGGTCTTGGCCTGGGTGAGCGACCCTAGACGGTCTTGGCCTGGGTGAGCGACCCTTGACGGTCTTGGCCTGGGTGAGCGACCCTAGACGGTCTTGGCCTGGGTGAGCGACCCTAGACGGTCTTGGCCTGGGTGAGCGACCCTAGACGGTCTTGGCCTGGGTGAGCGACCCTAGACGGTCTTGGCCTGGGTGAGCGACCCTAGACGGTCTTGGCCTGGGTGAGCGACCCTAGACGGTCTTGGCCTGGGTGAGCGACCCTAGACGGTCTTGGCCTGGGTGAGCGACCCTTGACGGTCTTGGCCTGGGTGAGCGACCCTAGACGGTCTTGGCCTGGGTGAGCGACCCTTGACGGTCTTGGCCTGGGTGAGCGACCCTTGACGGTCTTGGCCTGGGTGAGCGACCCTTGACGGTCTTGGCCTGGGTGAGCGACCCTTGACGGTCTTGGCCTGGGTGAGCGACCCTTGACGGTCTTGGCCTGGGTGAGCGACCCTTGACGGTCTTGGCCTGGGTGAGCGACCCTTGACGGTCTTGGCCTGGGTGAGCGACCCTTGACGGTCTTGGCCTGGGTGAGCGACCCTAGACGGTCTTGGCCTGGGTGAGCGACCCTTGACGGTCTTGGCCTGGGTGAGCGACCCTTGACGGTCTTGGCCTGGGTGAGCGACCCTTGACGGTCTTGGCCTGGGTGAGCGACCCTTGACGGTCTTGGCCTGGGTGAGCGACCCTTGACGGTCTTGGCCTGGGTGAGCGACCCTTGACGGTCTTGGCCTGGGTGAGCGACCCTTGACGGTCTTGGCCTGGGTGAGCGACCCTAGACGGTCTTGGCCTGGGTGAGCGACCCTAGACGGTCTTGGCCTGGGTGAGCGACCCTAGACGGTCTTGGCCTGGGTGAGCGACCCTTGACGGTCTTGGCCTGGGTGAGCGACCCTAGACGGTCTTGGCCTGGGTGAGCGACCCTTGACGGTCTTGGCCTGGGTGAGCGACCCTTGACGGTCTTGGCCTGGGTGAGCGACCCTTGACGGTCTTGGCCTGGGTGAGCGACCCTTGACGGTCTTGGCCTGGGTGAGCGACCCTAGACGGTCTTGGCCTGGGTGAGCGACCCTAGACGGTCTTGGCCTGGGTGAGCGACCCTAGACGGTCTTGGCCTGGGTGAGCGACCCTAGACGGTCTTGGCCTGGGTGAGCGACCCTTGACGGTCTTGGCCTGGGTGAGCGACCCTTGACGGTCTTGGCCTGGGTGAGCGACCCTAGACGGTCTTGGCCTGGGTGAGCGACCCTAGACGGTCTTGGCCTGGGTGAGCGACCCTAGACGGTCTTGGCCTGGGTGAGCGACCCTTGACGGTCTTGGCCTGGGTGAGCGACCCTAGACGGTCTTGGCCTGGGTGAGCGACCCTTGACGGTCTTGGCCTGGGTGAGCGACCCTAGACGGTCTTGGCCTGGGTGAGCGACCCTAGACGGTCTTGGCCTGGGTGAGCGACCCTAGACGGTCTTGGCCTGGGTGAGCGACCCTTGACGGTCTTGGCCTGGGTGAGCGACCCTTGACGGTCTTGGCCTGGGTGAGCGACCCTTGACGGTCTTGGCCTGGGTGAGCGACCCTAGACGGTCTTGGCCTGGGTGAGCGACCCTTGACGGTCTTGGCCTGGGTGAGCGACCCTAGACGGTCTTGGCCTGGGTGAGCGACCCTTGACGGTCTTGGCCTGGGTGAGCGACCCTTGACGGTCTTGGCCTGGGTGAGCGACCCTTGACGGTCTTGGCCTGGGTGAGCGACCCTTGACGGTCTTGGCCTGGGTGAGCGACCCTAGACGGTCTTGGCCTGGGTGAGCGACCCTAGACGGTCTTGGCCTGGGTGAGCGACCCTAGACGGTCTTGGCCTGGGTGAGCGACCCTAGACGGTCTTGGCCTGGGTGAGCGACCCTAGACGGTCTTGGCCTGGGTGAGCGACCCTTGACGGTCTTGGCCTGGGTGAGCGACCCTAGACGGTCTTGGCCTGGGTGAGCGACCCTTGACGGTCTTGGCCTGGGTGAGCGACCCTAGACGGTCTTGGCCTGGGTGAGCGACCCTTGACGGTCTTGGCCTGGGTGAGCGACCCTAGACGGTCTTGGCCTGGGTGAGCGACCCTAGACGGTCTTGGCCTGGGTGAGCGACCCTAGACGGTCTTGGCCTGGGTGAGCGACCCTAGACGGTCTTGGCCTGGGTGAGCGACCCTAGACGGTCTTGGCCTGGGTGAGCGACCCTAGACGGTCTTGGCCTGGGTGAGCGACCCTAGACGGTCTTGGCCTGGGTGAGCGACCCTAGACGGTCTTGGCCTGGGTGAGCGACCCTTGACGGTCTTGGCCTGGGTGAGCGACCCTTGACGGTCTTGGCCTGGGTGAGCGACCCTTGACGGTCTTGGCCTGGGTGAGCGACCCTAGACGGTCTTGGCCTGGGTGAGCGACCCTTGACGGTCTTGGCCTGGGTGAGCGACCCTTGACGGTCTTGGCCTGGGTGAGCGACCCTTGACGGTCTTGGCCTGGGTGAGCGACCCTAGACGGTCTTGGCCTGGGTGAGCGACCCTTGACGGTCTTGGCCTGGGTGAGCGACCCTTGACGGTCTTGGCCTGGGTGAGCGACCCTTGACGGTCTTGGCCTGGGTGAGCGACCCTAGACGGTCTTGGCCTGGGTGAGCGACCCTAGACGGTCTTGGCCTGGGTGAGCGACCCTAGACGGTCTTGGCCTGGGTGAGCGACCCTAGACGGTCTTGGCCTGGGTGAGCGACCCTAGACGGTCTTGGCCTGGGTGAGCGACCCTTGACGGTCTTGGCCTGGGTGAGCGACCCTTGACGGTCTTGGCCTGGGTGAGCGACCCTTGACGGTCTTGGCCTGGGTGAGCGACCCTTGACGGTCTTGGCCTGGGTGAGCGACCCTAGACGGTCTTGGCCTGGGTGAGCGACCCTTGACGGTCTTGGCCTGGGTGAGCGACCCTTGACGGTCTTGGCCTGGGTGAGCGACCCTTGACGGTCTTGGCCTGGGTGAGCGACCCTAGACGGTCTTGGCCTGGGTGAGCGACCCTTGACGGTCTTGGCCTGGGTGAGCGACCCTTGACGGTCTTGGCCTGGGTGAGCGACCCTTGACGGTCTTGGCCTGGGTGAGCGACCCTAGACGGTCTTGGCCTGGGTGAGCGACCCTTGACGGTCTTGGCCTGGGTGAGCGACCCTAGACGGTCTTGGCCTGGGTGAGCGACCCTTGACGGTCTTGGCCTGGGTGAGCGACCCTTGACGGTCTTGGCCTGGGTGAGCGACCCTTGACGGTCTTGGCCTGGGTGAGCGACCCTTGACGGTCTTGGCCTGGGTGAGCGACCCTTGACGGTCTTGGCCTGGGTGAGCGACCCTTGACGGTCTTGGCCTGGGTGAGCGACCCTTGACGGTCTTGGCCTGGGTGAGCGACCCTTGACGGTCTTGGCCTGGGTGAGCGACCCTTGACGGTCTTGGCCTGGGTGAGCGACCCTAGACGGTCTTGGCCTGGGTGAGCGACCCTAGACGGTCTTGGCCTGGGTGAGCGACCCTTGACGGTCTTGGCCTGGGTGAGCGACCCTTGACGGTCTTGGCCTGGGTGAGCGACCCTTGACGGTCTTGGCCTGGGTGAGCGACCCTTGACGGTCTTGGCCTGGGTGAGCGACCCTAGACGGTCTTGGCCTGGGTGAGCGACCCTTGACGGTCTTGGCCTGGGTGAGCGACCCTTGACGGTCTTGGCCTGGGTGAGCGACCCTTGACGGTCTTGGCCTGGGTGAGCGACCCTAGACGGTCTTGGCCTGGGTGAGCGACCCTTGACGGTCTTGGCCTGGGTGAGCGACCCTTGACGGTCTTGGCCTGGGTGAGCGACCCTTGACGGTCTTGGCCTGGGTGAGCGACCCTTGACGGTCTTGGCCTGGGTGAGCGACCCTTGACGGTCTTGGCCTGGGTGAGCGACCCTAGACGGTCTTGGCCTGGGTGAGCGACCCTAGACGGTCTTGGCCTGGGTGAGCGACCCTTGACGGTCTTGGCCTGGGTGAGCGACCCTTGACGGTCTTGGCCTGGGTGAGCGACCCTTGACGGTCTTGGCCTGGGTGAGCGACCCTTGACGGTCTTGGCCTGGGTGAGCGACCCTTGACGGTCTTGGCCTGGGTGAGCGACCCTTGACGGTCTTGGCCTGGGTGAGCGACCCTTGACGGTCTTGGCCTGGGTGAGCGACCCTAGACGGTCTTGGCCTGGGTGAGCGACCCTTGACGGTCTTGGCCTGGGTGAGCGACCCTTGACGGTCTTGGCCTGGGTGAGCGACCCTAGACGGTCTTGGCCTGGGTGAGCGACCCTTGACGGTCTTGGCCTGGGTGAGCGACCCTAGACGGTCTTGGCCTGGGTGAGCGACCCTTGACGGTCTTGGCCTGGGTGAGCGACCCTAGACGGTCTTGGCCTGGGTGAGCGACCCTAGACGGTCTTGGCCTGGGTGAGCGACCCTAGACGGTCTTGGCCTGGGTGAGCGACCCTAGACGGTCTTGGCCTGGGTGAGCGACCCTTGACGGTCTTGGCCTGGGTGAGCGACCCTTGACGGTCTTGGCCTGGGTGAGCGACCCTTGACGGTCTTGGCCTGGGTGAGCGACCCTAGACGGTCTTGGCCTGGGTGAGCGACCCTAGACGGTCTTGGCCTGGGTGAGCGACCCTTGACGGTCTTGGCCTGGGTGAGCGACCCTTGACGGTCTTGGCCTGGGTGAGCGACCCTTGACGGTCTTGGCCTGGGTGAGCGACCCTAGACGGTCTTGGCCTGGGTGAGCGACCCTTGACGGTCTTGGCCTGGGTGAGCGACCCTAGACGGTCTTGGCCTGGGTGAGCGACCCTAGACGGTCTTGGCCTGGGTGAGCGACCCTTGACGGTCTTGGCCTGGGTGAGCGACCCTAGACGGTCTTGGCCTGGGTGAGCGACCCTAGACGGTCTTGGCCTGGGTGAGCGACCCTTGACGGTCTTGGCCTGGGTGAGCGACCCTAGACGGTCTTGGCCTGGGTGAGCGACCCTTGACGGTCTTGGCCTGGGTGAGCGACCCTAGACGATCTTGGCCTGGGTTAGCGACCCTAGACGGTCTTGGCCTGGGTTAGCGACCCTAGACGGTCTTGGCCTGGGTTAGCGACCCTAAATGTGTGAACATGTAACTTATTCAACCATTTTCATGGAACTTATACTTACATCTGTATAGTAGCTTACGTTAATATATACTTTTATAAGTTGATATTCAGCTAAAGATTCGTTTATTCACCTTTTAAGACCCTCTGGCGACCCTCAGAAAATCCTGGTGACTTAATAAGCTTAATAAGCTTCTACATGTTTCACGTCTTTCCGCCAGACATGGTATACGTGCGTGCGTGCGTGCGTGCGTGTGCGTGTGTGTGTGTGTGTGTGTGTGTGTGTGTGTGTGTGTGTGTGTGTGTGTGTGTGTGTGTGACCTGAAATCCAGCTATGCTTATTTTTCTATTTGTCATCAGCGAAGTATATGGTATAATAACGTGCATTTGGAACAATTCAGATTCACGAAGTATGCCCGACTGTGGGCAGTTAGACAACAGCAACAAATTACAAAAAGAGCATTGTTTTATCATCAAAGAAAGAGAGAGAGAGAGAGAGAGAGAGAGAGAGAACACGGCAGAGTCTTTCGAGGTGAGTAAAAGTATTTCATAATGAAGGTCGCAGAGAAGTAGGCCTACGGTAAACTGGTATGCACAACGGGGACAGTGAAACGTTATTCCGAGTGCAGCAAAAACCTCTTAGCCATTTGCGGTAAATGATGGATTGTTCCAGCGATTGCCACAGACGCCGTTCTTGTTCCTGTTCTCATGGAAGGTGGAAAAGGAAGTGAGGCAGAGTGCACTGCAGCAAACGATGTGGTTCTCTTGCAGACGAGGCTCAGATGCTGAGCGATCTAGTGACCGGTGCGGGAGGGAGGACGTAGGAAGAATAAGTAACACTGTATTATCTCAGTTATATCGGTAAGGTGTGTTATCGGCCAGACAGTGTTCTATTTAGATGTTTGGAAAGCGGTAATCTTAAAATTTTAGGAAGACAGAGGAGGTATTACATAATTCTATGCAATGCCGTGGGGTGGGGTGGGGGTGGGGTGGGGGACCGCATATCCTAGCCTCTAGACAAAAGTAACATCAGGATTTCAGGTCATAATTTGATTCTGCTGGTCTATTCTTTTGAAAGGAGAGGGAGGGATAGAGAAAGGGAGGTGGGCGAAAAACAACAACTAATTAATAAGAGAAAGAACGTAGTGAATTTTGCGTAAGACGGTCTAACCAAGGGAGGTGTGGCACTTTTATGCATCTTTATTCATTATTATCATCTTTAGCATTTCTACTACTACTGCTTTTATAATTGACTTCTTATTTCACCTGGACGTTGTTCGCATTATCGTCATCATGCCTATTCCATATCATAAAGAAGAAGAAGAAAAACTACAGTTTATACTTAATCACAAATGCTCTTCGGGATGAAGGTTTGTGCGCCGATGAGGATACAGGCGAGAGATTCCGTGAATTATACTTGCATGAGAGAGAGAGAAGAGACTGAGAAGAGGAGAGAGGGAGAGGAGAGAGAGAGATTGTTTTCAATCACGTATGCATAATCTATATTAATGTTAATTTGATTACTCATATTATTATGTTAAGATCACAATTATATATTCTAAAATCTTTATTATATTTTCTTTTATTATTTTCCATAATTGTTGTTGTTATTATGATAAATCCTCTTTCTTATTGTTACTATCATCGCTATAATCAACATTATCCTTTTCTTATCAATAACAAAAGCATTATTATTGTTATATCGTTCTTACATTCGTTCATTGTTCCTACTTTTATAATCCTTTTTAGAATATGTTATTATTGCAGTTATCATTACCATTATCATAATCATTATTCTATATAATTATACTTTTATCATCTTTATCATTGTTAATAGTGTTACTATCGTCATTATCATTGTTAATAGTATTACTATCATTATCATTATCATTGTTGTTTGATCATTATTATTATCATTATTGATAAAGGAAATAACAATTATCATTATCAACATTATTGTTATGTAAAGTCATCTTTTGAATAAACTAGTGTGTTATGAATGTGCGATGTAGGCTTACAAATAACAGCCTTTTTTCTACACGATTACAATTCTCAATGACGCTGTTTAAAGCAATTGCAAATTTTAAAATGTACAGGTATGTATGTTTCCTTCGTAAATGTTTTCACTCTTGTTCATGATGAATATAATTCTTTATATAAATGGTGGTCTTCATGAATATATAGGTTGTAATATATTCTATCATCAATAAGAACATTAAAAATGATAGGCCTACTTAGCGTTAAAGATCTCCGCGTAGTAGATTGACAAGCGACAATCGTTCGTTTTCTATCATTCGCGTCTAATTCCCTTGGAGTGAAATTCATTGCAGTTACTGTAATGTACGTAGATTAGACGATAGCATTTCCATTGATGAGAAACATTTTGTTCATTAATATCATTGTTTTTTCAGAAGAAAAAAGGATTTATGTGTCTACCTCTCTCAAACTCTCCACCTTTCTCTCTCTATATAAATATATACATATCTCATCTTCTCGTTTTCTTTATCTGTTTCTATATTTCTCTTTCTCTGCCTGACGCCTCTCTGTCTCCGCACTTCTCTCTCTTTTTTCCAGCTATCTCTCACCTTACATGTGTGTATGTGCCTCTCCCCCTTCGCTTACGATGAATAGTATATGTTGTTGAAGAAGAAACAAATGGACTATATTATTATATTGACTAGATTTTATTGTTTCTTCTGGGAATAGATACTGTGTTCACTTTTATTTCCAATATCATTGTGTCCTTTCCAGCAAAATTTGTTTTTGGGAGTGTTTCTCTTCTCTATTCCTCTCTTTCTCTGCATCTCTTTCTTTCCACTCCCCCCCCCCCTCTCTCTCTCTCTGTCTTTCATTCTCTCAATCTGTTGCTGATGTTATAA
>NC_091559.1:11120578-11123078 GCF_042767895.1 Penaeus vannamei | reverse complement strand
ATAAAAGTGATGACATGATATTAATGACAATAATGATAATAAAGAGTCCAAAACATACTGCTGTCAGTAATAATAACCATAACAGAAAAAAGTTAAAGTGAGAAAGAGAAAGAATAACAGAGAGAAGAAGAGGGAAGAGAGAGGGGGTTGGGGAGGGCTGAAGGGAGAGACAGAGGGGGTGTTATTGAGAAATAAAGAAAAAGAGAGTGTGTTAGGGAAGGAAGGAAAGAGGGAGAGAGACAAAGGATAAAGAGATAGGGAAGAGGTGGAGAAGGAGAAAGAGAGAGATTCTAAAATAATATTAGAACCACTGCAGTAAGAATAAAGTGATAATGAGGATGAAAAGATGATTATGAAAGAATAGTTAAGGTTATGATAATGAGAATGGAAATAAGGCATAACCAGTAAAATAGTGAGAGTAATGATGATAATGATAATGATAATTATTATGACATGATAATAATAATACTGCTGCCAGAAATAATAATCATATAGGTTTAAGAAAGTGAGTGAGAGGAGGGGGAGAAAGAGAAAAGATGGAGGAGAGGGGGAGGAGACTGAGAGAGGGAGAGGGGGTGTTACTGAGATATAGAAAGAGTGATAGTGTGCTGGTAGTAAAAACAACCATAGTCAAAGAACAAGAAAGAGTGCGAAAACAATACTGAAATTTTACATTCGTTCAAGATGATTCCGTATTGGTACTGGCATGGCATACTTGCCTGACACTATTTTACTGTCAAACGCTAATTAAGCCGCTTCCTCCTTGCTTACCGCAGTTTTTCTCCAATAAGTCCAAATGGGTTCCGTGCCTTCACAACTAACGCTGCATCCGTCCTTCTCTCACCTTTACAAATTTCTTTTCTAAAAGTAAATTCTGTGGCTACAAATACACGCAGACGACAAGCGATTGTGATAATGATGATTTAGGATTAAACTTATTCAAATTTGCTGTTTTTTTCAATTGAAAACACACACATACGAGACACTTAATCTCGCGCTTATTCTTTCTTCTTGGCTCCAGATATTCTTCATTAAATATTTCAAACACTCGACGCATATCTGAATTATTTCAATCCTAAAAAAAATCTTTATAAATTTTGTTTATCTTCTCTGTGCGAATGTTAAATCACAGAACAATTTACTTTTAGAAAATAAATGTATAAACGTGAGAGAAGAACAGATGCGGAAATACAGGAAAAGAGAATGAAAAATTTAAAAAGATATTAAGAATGAAAATGCAAATAATGATAACTATTGGAATGACAATGGTAAGAATGACCAGAAGAGTGGCATATGAATGTGATAATGGCGAATTGAAAATCTTAAGAACTGTCATGGAAACAGTTAGGTTGTGGTAGAATTTAACTCCATCTGAAGACATGTTAACTCTTGACCAGAACTAATATTTATATTCTAATAGACCTGATAATAAAGTAATAATAAATAGGACTAATAATGGCAGTAGATCTGAATCATATAATGAGTATAATATAACACAATCGATGTATTTTATGTGTATACATGGCACCCTCTACCTTTGTCGTCATCGCGTCAGCTGTGAAGGCGCGGGGGCCATTTGTACTTATCGAAGAGAAAACTGCAGAAAGCAAGCAGGAAACGGCTCAACCATTTGACACCATGTAAAATAGTGTCAGGCAAGTATTCCATTCCATTACTGATACTGAACAAATGTGAAATTGGAGTATTGTCCGCGTCTCACGAGGGCACCCAAGCCCTGATTTAGTTATAATTAGATATTTAAATTGAACCAAAAACAGAGAAGTTATGAGGAGGTTTATAACATTAAGTCGATAGGTCTGAGAGAGGGAGAGAGAGAGAGGATAACACAAGAAAACACACATGAATTCATACATTATGCAAATACTGTACAACTAAATTCATCTCTGGCCCTTTGTCACTGTAGTGCAGTGGTTAGCACGGTCGCCTCTAAAGGGACAGACTCGGGTTCGATCCCCGACGGAGACCCCTAACTTATTATGCACAAATCCGTGATTCTCTAATATTTCTTATACAATCATCATTTTTATCTTTATTTCTGGTTGCTTATCTGCCTTTATCCTTTTACTTCACACTGCATATTTTTTCGCTGTTTTGCTTTTCTGTTCACTATCACATGTATGTTAAGAAAGACAGCAAATTAGCCGAGAAAAAAAATCCATGCCACTAATATTTAAATAACGAAAAATTACACTCTTTTCTCTCCCTCTTCATGCCTCTCCCCTTTCTCTCTCTCTTCATCCTTCCCCCTTTCTCTATCTCTCCTTCCCTCGCAAACACATTCTCTGTCTTTCTCTTTATATATCAGTACCCCCCCCCCATCTCCTCCCTCTCTCCCCCTCTCTTTCTCCTTCTCTTCTCCCCCTCCTCTCACTCATTCTCTTTCTTTCTTATTATTACTGGCAGCAGTATTATTATCATAATCAATATCATGTCATCACTTTTATCACCATTATTGTAATTTCCATTATATATTAACAAT
>NC_091559.1:11107210-11115078 GCF_042767895.1 Penaeus vannamei | reverse complement strand
CTAACTGTCTATCTCTATCTATTTATCCATCTCCGTCTCTCTCTTTATGTCCATCTCTCTATCTCCGTCTTTCTCTCCTTTCTCTCTCTGTCTCCCTCTCCTCTCCCTCCCTCCCTCTCTCTCTATCTCTCTATCCCTGTATTCCTCTCCCTCTGTCTCCCTTTCCTCTCCTGCCACCTCCTCCACTTTCTCTATCTTTCTATCTATCTATCTCCATCTTTATCTAAACTCTCTTTCTCTCTCTCTCCTCTCTCTCTCTGTCTCCCTCTCCTCACCCTCCCTCTTTCTCTCTATCTATCAATCTATCTGTCTGTCTATGGATATCTATCAATCTATTTGCGTATCCATCTATCTCTATCTGTCTATCTATCTATCTCCGTCTTTCCTCTCTCTCTCTCTCTCTCTCTCTCTCTCTCTCTCTCTCACACACACTCTCTCTCTCTCTCTCTCTCTCTCTCTCTCTCTCTCTCTCTCTCTCTCTCTCTCTCTCTCTCTCTCTCTATCTATCTATCTATCTATCTATCTATCTCTATCTGTCTTCCTCTCTTCTCTCTCTCTCCATATATCTATCTATCCATCTATCTATCTATCTATCTATCCATCTCTGTCTCCCTCTCCTCTCTTTCTCTCTCTCTTGTTCTATCTATCTATCCATCTTAACAATAGATCACATTTTATGGCATTTTTAACGGTTAATTTAAAGATTAGTTTAAAAGTAGCTTTGATTTACTGTTGATTAAACAATCTATTTGTACACGAAATGAGAGATAAAAAAAAACAGGTAGCGTACACAAAGAACATGAATTGCCATTGCATTAATAAAATTAGATAATTATAATATTTATTTACGCAACTTTTATAATAGCATTTTGAATATATTTCGTATCAGGTAAGGTTGGTTCAGGGGGAAGGGGACGGAAGGGGATGAGAACGGGAAGGAGAGACTTTCGGTGACTAGGAGAAAGGCGGGGAAGGGTGGGGGAGAGAAGATGGGGGGGGGTGAACAATGTAGGGAAGGACATGAAATAATATGAATATTCGTGTGTTTTCTTGTTCTTCCCTTCTGTGTTCATTTTGCAATTCATTTGACATGAAATCCACAAGAGAGAGAGAGAGAGAGAGAGAGAGAGAGAGAGAGAGAGAGAGAGAGAGAGGGAGAGAGAGAGAGAGAGAGAGAGAGAGAGAGAGAGAGAGAGAAAGGGAGGAGAGAGAGAGATGGAGAAGAAGAAAAGAGAGAGAGAGCGAGCTGGAGAGATGGAGAGAGAGAGTGAGAGAGAGATGGAGAAGGGGTAGAGAGATGGAGAAGGGGGAGAGAGATGGAGAAGAGAGACTTTAAATGTCTATAGTTTCTTTTATCCCTTAGGAATATCCATTCTGTCCACAACAGTGCATCAAAAGAAATAAAGATCTAACTTATAATGAGGTTTGAATTACGTAGTTTGCCTAATTGTTTCGCTCTAGTTAATACGTGATCCTCCTAAGATGCCAACCTTGTTCGTTTTAACCAGTATAAGGTGGGCGCCCTTGTTAGCGACACGCTACAGTGCTTTTGTCTTGCTGTCTATGTAACATCATTGTTTTATCTCAATCTAATGTGTAAATAAACCGAAACGAGGTCTGCAAATATGATTATTTTTAATTGGTTTATTTCATCTATATACTCCCATGCGTGTAGCATGAAAATGTCTCTTGCTCGCACAGTTCACTAAACACCTCTTCGCATATTATTAATACTATGACACAAATGCAGCACTTAAAGGCGACCGTACTAACCACTACACCACGAATACATATCACTTTTCGAAGATTTTGTTGTATTAGATTTGCACAGTGTTTTGTAGGTTATGTTACATGTCTGTCTTGTATTTCTATCTCTCTCTCTCTCTCTCTCTTTCTCTCTCTCTCTCTCTCTCTCTCTCTCTCTCTCTCTCTCTCTCTCTCTCTCTCTCTCTCTCCCTCTCTCTCTTTCTCTCTCTCTCTCTCTCTCTCTCTCTTTTCTTAAATAAAACATTTAATAATCATTGTAGCAATACGGTGTGTACATTCTTATAATTGTCTATGTATTAAGATTACATGTGTTAAAATTAAAAAATATTGGAAAATAATAGAAATGATAAATGAATATTCTTATGTGATGTGTCATCATACGCTTATAATCACAGTCATACTTCAGCCCCCTTATCCACTCTGTTCTTGGCTCCTTTAAAATACCCACTAATGATAAAATCAGGGTTGGGTGCCCCGCCCTCGTAAGGACTGTCTCTAAATTGCCCTCATGACACGCGGGAAACGATACTGAAATTTTACATTTGTTCAGGATAACTCTGCATTGGTAATGGTATGGAATACTTGCCTGACATTATTTTACATGGTGTCAAATGTTAATTAAGCTCGTTTCCCAGTTGCTTACTGCAGTTTTTTTCTTCGATAAGTACAAATGGCCCCCGCGCCTTCACAACTGACGTATCCGTCCTTCTCTCAGCTTATAAAATTTCTTTTCTAAATGTGAATTCTTTTGTGGCTCCAAATGCTCGCAGACAAGACAAGCGAATGTCACACACACACACACACACACACACACACACACACACACACACACACACACACACACACACACACACACACACACACACACACACACACACACACAAAGTCACACACTACTACTAATAATAATGATGGTAAAGATTATTACAGCATTGTTAATATATAATTGAAATTACAATAATGGTGATAAAAGTGATGACATGATATTGATTATGATGATAATAATACTGCTGCCAGTAATAGCAAGAAAGAAAGAGAATGAGTGAGAGGAGGGGGAGAAGAGAAGGAGAAAGAGAGGGGGAGAGAGGGAGGAGATGGGGGGGGAGGGGGTACTGATATATAAAAAGAAAGACTGAGAATGTGTTAGCGAGGGAAAGAGAGATCGAGAAAGGGGGGAAGGATGAAGAGAGACAGAAAAGGGGAAAGGATGAAGAGGGAGAGAAAAGAGTGTAATTTTCCGTTATTTAGATATTAGTGGCATGGAAATTTTCGCGGCTAATTTGCTCTCTTTCTCATGTGATAGTGAACAGAAAAGCAAAACAGCGAAAAAATATGCAGTGTGAAGTAAAAGGATAAAGGCAGATAAGCAGAAATAAAGATAAAAATGATGACTGTATAAGAAATATTAGAGAATCACGGATTTGTGCATAAATGAGTTAGTGGTCTCCGTCGGGGATCGAACCCTAGTCTGTCCCTTTGAAGGCGGCCGTGCTAACCACTGCACTACAGTGAATCTCTCTCTCTCTCAGACCTATCGATTTAAATAATATAAACCTCCTCATAACTTCTCTGTTCTTGGTTCAATTTAAATATCTAATTATAACTAAATCAGGCCTTGGGTGCCCTCGTGAGACGCGGACAATACTCCAATTTCACATTTGTTCAGGATAACTCAGTATCAGCAATGAAATGGAAGACTTGCCTGACACTATTTTACATGGTGTCAAATGGTTGAGCCGTTTCCTGCTTGCTTTCTGCAGTTTTCTCTTCGATAAGTACAAATGGCCCCCGCGCCTTCACAGCTGACGCGATGACGACAAAGGTTGAGCGAGCCATGTGTGTATAAAAAATACTTAAATTACGTGATGATATATTCATTGAATGGTTCAGATTATTGTAATAGTTATTGTATATTATTGTCACAGTGGATTATCAAGATTAGGTATATTAATAGGTAAATATTAGTTCCAAATAATACTAATGCTACTAATGATGGCAAAGATAATTACAATTATGATAAACAATGGTAATAACTAATAATGCTGATAAAAGTGATGACATGATATTAATGACAATGATGATAATAAAGATAGTCCAAAACATACTGTTGTCAGTAATAATAACCATAGCAGAAAAAAAGTTAAAGTGAGAAAGAGAAAGAATAACAGAGAGAAGAGGGAAGAGAGAGAGAGGGATGGGGAGGGCTGAAGGGAGAGATAGAAGGGTGTTACTGGGAAATAAAGAAAAAGAGAGAGTGTGTTAGTGAAGGAAGGATAGAGGGAGAGACACACAGGATAAAGAGATGGGGAAGAGGTGGAGAAGGAGCAAGAGAGAGATTCTAAAATAATATTAGAACCACTGCAGTAAGAATAAAGTGATAATGAAGATGAAAAGATGATTATGAAAGAATAATTAAGGTACTGATAATGAGAATGGAAATAAGGCATAACCAATAAAATTGTGAGAAATAATAATTATATTATTTTAAGAAAATACTGCTGCCAGAAATAATAATTATATTAGTTTAAGAAAATAATGCTGCCAGAAATAATAATTGTATTAGCTTAAGAAAGTGAGTGAGAGGAGAGGGAGAAAGAGAAAAGATGGAGGAGAGGGAGAGGAGATAGAGGGAGGGAGAGGAGATAGAGAGAGGGAGAGGAGATAGAGGGAGGGAGAGGGGGTGTTACTGAGATATAGAAAGAGTGATAGTGTGATAGCTAGGGATGAAGAGAGAGACAAGGGGGAGAAAAGAGTCATTTTTCGTAATTCAAATTTTTGTGGGAATATTTTTCGTGGCCAATTTGCTTCTGAACTCTCTCCCTTTCTCTTTCTTTTAAACAAGACAAATCCTATATATGCACTTACAAGTAAGAGGATAAAGGCAGAGAAGCAACCTGAAAGAAGGAGGGAAATGTTGATGAGTGAGCAAAGTCTGTCGCTTTAAGAGGCGACCGTGCTAACCGCTGCTCGACGGAGACATACCATGTCGGTTAAATTTTGTTTTATTAGATTCGCATAGTGTTTATGTAGGTTATGCTACAAATGTTGTGTGGGAATATATGTGTTATGTTTCTCTCTCTCTCTCTCGTTCTCTATCTCTCTCTCCGCTTCTCTCTCTCTCTCGCTCTCTCTCAATCTAGTCTATGCAATCTATTATTATACGTTAATAATTTGATAATAAAGTTCTTAAATAATACATCTATTATTACTGCAGAAATACTGTGTACAATCGTAGAATTACCTATGTCAGTAATGAGTCAAAATTAATAGAAACGAAAATAATAGAAATAAAATTAACTTTTCTAATATGATGTGTTTATTATACGCCTATAATCACACTCATACTTTAGTCCCATCGATTTAGATGAAATTATCAACCTCGCCATATCCACTCTGTTCTTGGCTCCTTTAAATTACCCACTAATGATAAAATCAGGGTTGGGTGCCCCGCCCTCGTAAGGACTGTCTCTAAATTGCCCTCATGACACGCGGGAAACGATACTGAAATTTTACATTTGTTCAGGATAACTCTGCATCGGTAATGGTATGGAATACTTGCCTGACGCTTTTTTCATGGTGTTAAACGTTAAGTAAGCCGTTTCCTCCTTGCTTACTGCAGTTTTTTCTGTGATAAGTGCAAATGGCCCCGCGCCTTCACAACTGACGCTGCATTCATCCTTCTCTCACCTTTATCTTTTTTTTTCTAAATGCGAAGCGTTCTGTGGCTATAAATGCTCGCAGCCAAGATTGTGATAAAGATAATTTAGGATTAAACTCATTCAAATTTGCTGCCAGTGTGTCAAATATTTAATGAATAACTTGTGGGCAAGGAGAAAGAACGAGAGCGAGATATATATACACATAGACATAAGATTTAACAAAAACACGCACACACTTCTATGTATGTATGCACACACACATATACACTTACATATACGCAAGCAAGCACGCACTCACATGTTCACGAGCTCGCGCAATGACCAATTCAAATGGACAAGTCGCCTCTTTCTTAGTGCTGTCGCGGTAGCTCAGTGGTTAGAGCACTTCCCTCAGAGGCAGAGGGTCCCGGGTTCGATACCCGTCCGCGGCAGTACAAATACACAGTCACTCAAATACACTTTCACACACACTTACACTCACACTCACACATCTACGCTTAACACAACACCCACAACATGCCTGCGCCCCGACTGTTGGTCCAAACCCGATCCCGGGGCGAGAAAAGCGACACATCGCCCCGAGAATGTCAGGCGCAGGTGCCGTTGGTGCTCCGTTGGCCGCAGCGCCGCAACCGTCACTCCGGTGTAGCTGGACATCCCAGCCTGAAGTGGATCCTGTACGCTGCCGGATACAGACAAACGCGTCGCGAACGCTAGCGGAGCATTAGGTTGTATACACTTTATTTTGTTCAGGATAACTGCATTGGTATGGAATATTTGCCTGACATTATTATACATAGTGCCAAATAGTAATTTAGATTATGACAATACTGCTGGTAGTAAAAACGACCATAACAGAGAACAAGAAAGAGTGCGAAAACAATACTGAAATTTTACATTCGTTCAAGAGGATTCCGTATTGGCACTGGCATGGCATACTTGCCTGACGCTGCCTCATCCACTCGGCCACGCGGTCATAGGAATGAAGAGGTAAGCGTATGTATTTAAACATGGGTCAGTGGGAATTCTTTGGTATATTCATCAATGAAGACGTGCTGCTTCGTGGCTCAACTGACATTATATATATATATATATATATATATATATATATATATATATATATATATATATATATATATATATATATTTGTGTGTGTGTGTGTGTGTGTGTGTGTGTGTGTGTGTGTGTGTGTGTGTGTGTGTGTGTGTGTGTGTGTGTGCGCGCGCGCGTGTGTGTGAATAAATATTCATATACGCACATAAATACATAAACACACAAATATATATAAATGGATAGATAGATACAGAGATAGATAGGTAGATAGATAGAAAGATATAGAGAAAGAGGTTAAGAGAGGAGGAGAAAGAGAGAGATAGAGGTAAACTGACAGAGTGAAAGGGAGACAAGGAGAGAGAGGGAGAGAAAAAGAGAGACACAGGCAGACAGACGAAAATACAGAGCGAGAGAGAGAGAGAGAGAGAGAGATTATTATTATTATGTATATTATTACAGCATTGTTAATATATAATTGAAATTACAATAACGGTGATAAAAGTGATGACATGATATTGATTATGATAATAATAATACTGCTGCCAGTAATAATAAGAAAGAAAGAGAATGAGTGAGAGGAGGGGGAGAAGAGAAGGAGAAAGAGAGGGGGAGAGAGGGAGGAGATGGGGGTGGGATACTGATATATAAAGAGAAAGACAGAGAATGTGTTTGCGAGGGAAGGAGAGATAGAGAAAGGGGGAAGGATGAAGAGAGAGAGAAAGGGGAGAGGCATGAAGGAGAGAAAAGAGTGTAATTTTTAGTTATTTAAATATGTGGTATGGAATTTTTTCTCGGCTAATTTGCTGTCTTTCTTAACATACATGTGATAGTGAACAGAAAAGCAAAACAGCGAAAAAAATATGCAGTGTGAAGTAAAAGGATAAAGGCAGATAAGCAGAAATAAAGATAAAAATGATGACTGTATAAGAAATATTAGAGAATCACGGATTTGTGCATAAATGAGTTAGTGGTCTCCGTCGGGGATCGAACCCTAGTCTCTCCCTTTGAAGGCGGCCGTGCTAACCACTGCACTACAGTGAATCTCTCTCTCTCTCAGACCTATCGATTTAAATAATATAAACCTCCTCATAACTTCTCTGTTCTTGGTTCAATTTAAATATCTAATTATAACTAAATCAGGGCTTGGGTGCCCTCGTGAGACGCGGACAATACTCCAATTTCACATTTGTTCAGGATAACTCAGTATCAGCAATGAAATGGAAGACTTGCCTGACACTATTTTACATGGTGTCAAATGGTTGAGCCGTTTCCTGCTTGCTTTCTGCAGTTTTCTCTTCGATAAGTACAAATGGCCCCCGCGCCTTCACAGCTGACGCGATGACGACAAAGGTTGAGCGAGCCATGTGCATATAGAAAATACTTAAATT